>NC_054700.1:21849134-21883544 GCF_016097555.1 Gigantopelta aegis | reverse complement strand
ATATTTATTGGACTTAAAATAACAATTTATGAGACGAAGCCATTAATTGGTACTTTTGTCTGGGTTTTAATCCTGGTTTTGTTCTCGTTACACATACAATGGAAGAAACACACAAAATGGTGTGAAATGCGTTCACTGCATGCTCAATCATGCTGCATGCAATGCACGTGAAATGGCAGTATGTGGGCACATAAAAGTCACGTAACGTTGTCATATTCCTCGTCACATTAAGAATGCCACGACTCAGAGAAGAACAAAGGGAGCGAGCGTTGGGCATGGTTCAAGGGGGGACTTCGCAAAGCCAAGTTGCAAAGACCTTCAGAGTCCATCCAGCAATTATTGGACGACTTGTTGAACGTCATCAACAGACCGGGAGTGTCCGTGATCGACCTCGACCTGGTCAACGTCCCGTTACGACCCCACGCCAAGATCGGCAGATTCGACGACACCACCTCCGTGACCGGTTCAGAACTGCGACGATGACAGCAAGCAACACGATAGGACGTCATGGAAGACTGCAGACGCCCGTACAACGGTAACATCATGACACCGCGACATCGTGCTGCGAGACTACAGTTTGCTCTCCAGAAAGGTAATTATCCACCAGCCTTTTACCGGAGCATTGTTTTCTCAGATGAGTCCCGTTTCTGTGTCTCCTTTGCCGATGGAAGAGCACCTGTGTACAGGAGACTCCATGAACGGTACGTTGACGGATGTATGAGGGAACGTGATCGGTTTGGCGGTGGTTGTCTGATGGTATGGGGGCAATCAACTGTGATTTCAGGAGTGATCTCATCATTGTCCACGATGCCCTTACAGCCCAGCGTTATGTTGACGTTATTCTAAGACCAGTTCTCCAGCCACTTTTGCGCCGACACCGAAGACCAGGAGGTCCCCTTCTGTTTCAACAAAACAATGCCCGTCCACATACTGCAAGAATTACCCAGGCAATCCTGCAACAAGCCGGTATCACCGTTATGAACTGGCCCGCCGTTTCACTGGATTTGAACCCAATTGAACACATGTGGGATGAGTTAGGACGTCGTGTACTTCACCGCCAGCCACCACCGCGTAACGTCGCTGAGCTTGCACAGGCGTTGCAGGAGGAGTGGAGGAATAATCCTGTGGCTTATTTGAGATGTTTGTGCCAATCCTTTCCCCGTCGTCTTCACGCATGCTCACGGGCCAATGGTGGACACACATGATACTGACCTTAATATGGGGGGATTGAACTTTTCGATTACGAATGCAACTCGATTACTGATGATAACTGGCCATGTTTCCATGTGAATGTATCTCATGAATATCAGGCATTAATGTCATATTACATTATCCATCAGTTCATTAATAGTTTGTCGTTATTTGCAATGAAAAGTTGTTTTTGCGTTTTCATTGTGTTTCAGTATACTATTACTAATCATACTACTATTACTACTAGTACAAAACTGTTGCCACTGCCACTCCTACTATTACTACTACTACTACTACTACTACTACTACTACTACTACTACTACTACTACTACTACTACTACTACTACTACTACTACTACTACTAGTAGTAGTAGTAGTACCATTATTATTATTATTATTATTATTATTATTATTATTATTCAGTGGCTATGGTCAGATGGGCGTGACGGTATCCCCGTGCTACCAGTGTCACACAGACTGCATGCCTGTCACTATTTTACCACCCAACCGACGGAGAGGCCCGAGGAGTCGCCAAGCGCATTCGTGTAGCGCCGACGATTGCTCGCATCGTCACGTGACACACGTGGTACATCATGCCCCAATCAGACATGACGACGATGATACTGATAATGATGATGGTGCACGTTTGCGACAATGGGTAGCAAAAAAGGAAGGTACGAACTATGCATGCACATCGTATTAAGTACATATGTATAAGTGCATATAGCGTATATACCACCAAATCTAATCCCATAGCCGACAATAGTAACATATGTGGCTGAAACTCCTACCTGCAGCGTATCAATCAGCACATATACTATTACACCACAGATAAAAATACTATCACCCTTCAGAAAACAATACCAGGGGTTAAGCTGCTCATTTCACAGATAACGGTTAGTGTCTATGACTACCCTAGTTCTGCACAAAACTTATCACGCTATTTAGAAGGACCCCGCATATGTTTCAAGCACAACGGTAGTTGGTACACTGACACTAGTTCAAATTATCACGCTATTTAGAAGGACCCCGCATATGTTTGAAGCACAACGGCAGTTGGTACACTGACACTAGTTCAAATTATCACGCTATTTAGAAGGACCCCGCGCATGTTTCAAGCACAACGGTAGTTGGTACACTGACACTAGTTCAAATTATCACGCTATTTAGAAGGACCCCGCGCATTTTCCAGCACAACGGTAGTTGGTACACTGACGCTAGTTCAAATTGTCACGCTATTTAGAAGGACCCCGCATATGTTTGAAGCACAACGGCAGTTGGTACACTGACACTAGTTCAAATTAACACGCTATTTAGAAGGACCCCGCGCATGTTTCAAGCACAACGGCAGTTGGTACACTGACACTAGTTCAAATTATCACGCTATTTAGAAGGACCCCGCACATGTTTGAAGCACAACGGCAGTTGGTACACTGACACTAGTTCAAATTAACACGCTATTTAGAAGGACCCCGCGCATGTTTGAAGCACAACGGCAGTTGGTACACTGACACTAGTTCAAATTATCACGCTATTTAGAAGGACCCCGCACATGTTTGAAGCACAACGGCAGTTGGTACACTGACACTAGTTCAAATTATCACGCTATTTAGAAGGACCCCGCACATGTTTCAAGCACAACGGCAGTTGGTACACTGACACTAGTTCAAATTATCACGCTATTTAGAAGGACCCCGCACATGTTTCAAGCACAACGGTAGTAGTTGGTACACTGACAGTAGTTTAAATTATCACGCTATTTAGAAGGACCCCGCACATGTTTCAAGCACAACGGCAGTTGGTACACTGACACTAGTTCAAATTAACACGCTATTTAGAAGGACCCCGCGCATGTTTCAAGCACAACGGCAGTTGGTACACTGACACTAGTTCAAATTATCACGCTATTTAGAAGGACCCCGCACATGTTTGAAGCACAACGGCAGTTGGTACACTGACACTAGTTCAAATTAACACGCTATTTAGAAGGACCCCGCGCATGTTTGAAGCACAACGGCAGTTGGTACATTGACACTAGTTCAAATTATCACGCTATTTAGAAGGACCCCGCACATGTTTCAAGCACAACGGTAGTAGTTGGTACACTGACACTAGTTTAAATTATCACGCTATTTAGAAGGACCCCGCACATGTTTCAAGCACAACGGCAGTTGGTACACTGACACCAGTTCAAATTATCACGCTATTTAGGACCCCGCGCATGTTTCAAGCACAACGGTAGTTGGTACACTGACACTACTTCAAATTATCACGCTATTTAGAAGGACCCCGCGCATGTTTGAAGCACAACGGCAGTTGGTACACTGACACTAGTTCAAATTATCACGCTATTTAGAAGGACCCCGCACATGTTTCAAGCACAACGGCAGTTGGTACACTGACACTAGTTCAAATTATCACGCTATTTAGAAGGACCCCGCACATGTTTCAAGCACAACGGCAGTTGGTACACTGACACTAGTTCAAATTAACACGCTATTTAGAAGGACCCCGCACATGTTTCAAGCACAACGGCAGTTGGTACACTGACACTAGTTCAAATTATCACGCTATTTAGGACCCCGCGCATGTTTCAAGCACAACGGTAGTTGGTACACTGACACTAGTTCAAATTATCACGCTATTTAGAAGGACCCCGCACATGTTTCAAGCACAACGGTAGTTGGTACACTGACTCTAGTTCAAATTATCACGCTATTTAGAAGGACCCCGCACATTTTTCAAGCACAACGGTAGTTGGTACACTGACACTAGTTCAAATTATCACGCTATTTAGAAGGACACCGCACATGTTTCAAGCACAACGGCAGTTGGTACACTGACACTAGTTCAAATTATCACGTTATTTAGAAGGACACCGCACATGTTTCAAGCACAACGGCAGTTGGTACACTGACACTAGTTCAAATTATCACGCTATTTAGAAGGACCCCGCGCATGTTTCAAGCACAACGGCAGTTGGTACACTGACACTAGTTCAAATTATCACGCTATTTAGAAGGACCCCGCGCATGTTTCAAGCACAACGGCAGTTGGTATACTGACACTAGTTCAAATTAACACGCTATTTAGAAGGACCCCGCGCATGTTTCAAGCACAACGGCAGTTGGTATACTGACACTAGTTCAAATTAACACGCTATTTAGAAGGACCCCGCGCATGTTTCAAGCACAACGGCAGTTGGTACACTGACACTAGTTCAAATTATCACGCTATTTAGAAGGACCCCGCGCATGTTTCAAGCACAACGGTAGTTGGTACACTGACACTAGTTCAAATTAAATTACAAATATTTACTGGCCACATGAACCAACATTTTATCACAGTAAACACTCTCACATTTTCACCATTGGCAACCGAGTGTTATTTAGTTTAGTACTACCTCTACGTTTATTTTTATGTGTGTATATATAGATAGAGAGATAGAGAGATAGATAGAGATATAGATATAGATATAGATATATCCGTATGCACATGTTTGTGTATATATATTTATATATAGGTGTAATATATTACAATTTATGTGTGTGTCACGGTACATGCTCTTAATTTGTTTCGCCTGTGGCGATTTTAATTGTGTTAGGGTGCCGTGTGCAGTTTATTGCCCGTAGCCCAGGTGGACAACTTGTTACGTAAGACTTCTGCGAGTGCGGGTTTTACAACCGCGTTTTGGCGACGATGGCGTCAGTAGTCTGACGATCAGAGAGAAATATACCGAGGTAGACTATGAGATGATACGTGAGGTGCCGCTTTGTTCCCTCAGGCCAATTCTGATTTTGGAATAAATAGCTAGAATTTAGAGAGATCTAGGAGAACGATTAGGAAGGCTCCGGAGGAACGTTAGTCCGTTTGGACTTTGGTAAATATCATTTCTGCTCTGTGTATAACCTTGATGTGATTGATGTGACTTAAATATTTTAATACTGTATTATACCATTATTCTTTAGACAGTGTCTTCGGTCATCTGACGAAGTAAATCGTAGACTTATTGTTCTAACATTATATGAGTATTTGGTAATATAAAGCTTAGCCAGTCATCCTAGAAGACCCTAGGTACACTGTAGGTTATTGTCTTTATTGTGATAAGTATTAATTCTGTGTTACAAGATTACTGAAGAGTAGTTAGGGTTAATTAAAAATTAACCCGTTAGGAATAGAGCTGTAATTCCTTTATTAATTAAGTTCCCCAAGAAGCGTTCTAAATTATCACACGTTACTGAACGAGTAGTAAGGGTTAATTATAAATTAACCAGTTAGGAATGGTGTTGTAATTCCTTTATTAATTAACTTCTCCTAGAAGCGTTTCTCAATTATCACACGTGTGGGTGTGGTGTAACGGTGAAGTGATTCGCATATTGTGTAACTAGACACCTAGAGATTAACTAATTAAGTGATCAGTTCTGGGTTGTATTATTGTTGTTATTAATTTAATACTACGGCTGTACATTTGTCAGCGTAGATTAATACAGATTCCAAAGTGTATTGTGTTTTTGTTGTGTTTTCTAGAGAACTAACGTGCTATATTATATATACTTATATAAGATCGTATCTCTGATCATACCTAGAGACGAGCCATACTGGGTTTAACAGCCTGTTACAGAGAGATCTAATAGATATACAAGTAGGAGAGACATTTTGATAATCGTGTTTTATTCGGTTACGGGAATTATAGAATCCCCGTGACAGGAGTAGAAAATTGGGGCGCTCGTCCCGGATCTGAAACGGGACATGCATATTTAAAAAAGTATTGTTTGTAAATGGGGGCTTTATAAATTAATTTTACAAATAACCAGAAGTAGCACGTTGTTCACTAGAAAATTAATTAATATTAAGTGCGTCATATCTAAACATGGATAAGAATTTGCTGGATAGGCCTACGCTCAGTGTAGTGGAGATTAAGCGAGCACGTAAGGCCGAGTTAGTTGAAATCGCGGGTGAGCGAGAAATTGATTTAACATCAGCTAAAACCTTAGGTGATATAAAGACAATTATTATCCAGGAAGTTTTTGGTGATAGGCCTGTTATGGAAGACAGTGAGATTGTTCCAGAGATAGAGATAAATGAGTTAAGTGTAGAACAACAATTAGCTTTTAAAAAGCTTGAGTACGAAAGAGAAGAGAAAGAGAGAGAAAGAGAAGAACGTGCATTAGATAGAGAGAGAGAGAGAGAAAGAGAAGATAGGGATAGAGAGAGAGAGAGAGAAAGAGAAGAGAGAGATAGAGAAGATAGACATAGAGATAGAGAAGATAGAGATAGGGATAGAGAAAGGGAGAGAGAGAGAGAAGAGAGGGATAGAGAGAGAGAGAGAGAAAGAGAAGATAGGAATAGAGAATTCCAGTTAGAAAAATTAAAAGTGGAACATGAGTTAAAGTTGAATACAGAAGAAGTCAGACGTGAGGCAGGAAATGGTTTTAACATGTCGGAGGCTTATAGATCAGTGCCTGTATTTGACGATCAGGAGATAGATATGTTCTTCCAACTTTTTGAACGGGCCGCTAAGCAGCTAAATTGGCCGGAGTCTAAGTGGACATTGTTAGCCGTGTCTAAGTTTAAGGGGAAGGCTAGTATAGCTTATAATTCAATGAGTGATGAGCGAGCAAGTCAGTACGACTTAGTTAAGGCTGCAGTGTTGAGGGCTTATGAATTACGACCTGAGGATTATCGTTTACGGTATAGCGAGTTGAGAAAAACGCAGGGTCAGTCTTATAGTGAGTTTGTGGCTAAGAAGGCAGGGATGTTTGATAAATGGGTTGTTTCTCATCAGGTAGAGTCATATACCGAGTTACGGGAGTTGTTGATCTTACAGGACATTAAAAATGGATTACCAGTTAGCTTACGTATTCATTTAGAGGATCGTGATGTCAAAAAGATAGAGGAGGCAGGTATAGTGGCAGATGATTACGTGTTAATACACAAAGCTCAGGCAGTACCGGGTAGCTCTTTACAACAGGGTGATAAGAAGAAATTTCAGCCAGGTTTTTCCCGGGAAAGTAACTATCGGGGAGAGTCATCTAGTTGGTCAGCTAGTCAGGCAAGGAATGCACCTAGTGGGCAAAGTAAGGATAGACCTGCATTATCAGCCAATGCACGAACTTTTCGTCCACATTGCAGTTACTGTAAAAAGGATAACCATCTTATCGGGGATTGTTTTAAAAGGAAACGCGATAATGCGCAAGTGGTCGGTTTAGTGAGGTCAGCTCCGTTAGCGAGAGAGTTAATGGTTAGTCCCATGGCAGAGAAAGTAAACCCGTATGTGTCCACGGGTATGGTTTGTGATGTGAAACAAGAGTTGTGTCCTAAGCCAATATCAATCTATAGAGATACCGGGTGTAGTCAGAGTCTGATAACGCAAGAGTGTTTAGCTGGTATTGAAAATTCAGACATAGGACGTAGTTTGGTTTTAACCTCGGTTACTGGAGAAAATATGGTTGTCCGGTTACATAAGGTTTTCTTGTGTTCGAAGTTTGTGACGGGACCAGTCGTTATGGGTGTTGTGAAGGACTTGCCTGTTGAAAACATAGGAGTTTTGTTGGGAAATGATTTGACTAGTCAGTGTTGTCAGCCGAAATGTGACCAACTGTTAATTAAAGACAGCACGTTACCAATAGAAGAGTGTGAGGTTGATGAGATTAAATATCCTGCTTGTGTAATGACCAGGGATATGACCAGTAGGTTAGCACAAGACGCAGAGGATATTTGTGATTTGTCTGATACGTGTGTGAGCCATGAACTTGGAGTGGATGAGGTTATCAGTAAAATTGTAGACAAGTCAACTGAGGAATTAAATGTGGTGGAACCTGTTGATCTCCCGCAGAGGGGAATTGAACCAGTTGTGTTTGATAGAGGGGACTTACCTTGTATTAGACAAGAGCTAGTACTAGAGCAGGGGGCTGATCCAATTTTGTTGGCAGTTCGCACTACCTTGTTAACTGTGGACAAGGGAGTATTAATAAATAAGAGAGTTAGAGATCGGAGGTTGCCGGCGACCGAACTAGCTAGGACGCAACTGAGCCATGCTCAGAACAAAATAAAATCAGAGTTTGATAGGAAGGCTAGGAAGCAACTGAGCCATGCTCAGAGCAAAATAAAATCAGTGTTTGATAGGAAGGCTAAGAGTCGGGAATTTAAACCAGGGGATAAGGTGCTGCTGTACCTTCCCATTAAACGGGGTTCTGTGCAGAACAGGTATTTCGGGCCCTATGTTGTGCACAAACGAGTTAATGAGACAGGGTATATGATAAACACTCCTGATAGGGTTAGGAAAAGTAGGTATTGTCACATCAATTTGCTAAAAGGTTATTTTGACAGACTGCCGATAGTTCCAGAGAGACCGGTCCAAATTGAGAGACACTCAATTTCCGGTGATGCTATATTATATATACTTATATAAGATCGTATCTCTGATCATACCTAGAGACGAGCCATACTAGGTTTAACAGCCTGTTACAGAGAGATCTAATAGATATACAAGTAGGAGAGACATTTTGATAATCGTGTTTTATTCGGTTACGGGAATTATAGAATCCCCGTGACAGTGTGTATGGAGTTGTGTATGCATATGCTTATATCTGCATGTTAAAAACGTGTTTTGTTTAACGATACCACTAGAGCACATTGATTTATTTATCATCGGCTGTTGGATGTCAAGCATTTGGAAATATATTCTATGATATAGTTTTAGGAAATCTGCTAAAAAAAATAAATTATTTTGCATTAGTAGCAAGGGATTTTATTTTATGCACCATCTCAGACAGAATAGTACATACCACGGCCTTTGATATACTAGCCGTGGTGCACTGGCTGGAACGAGAAATTGCTCAATGGGACACCGACGGGGATCGACCCTAGACCGACCGCGCATCAGGCGAACGCTTTACCACTGGGCTACATCCTTCTCCAGTATATATAGATGTATGAATATCTCTATAAAGTATGTATGTCGAGTTTGACTGGTACATACAAAGATATAAAGTAAAGTCTGTTTTATTTAACGACGCCACTAGAGCACATTGATTTTTTTTTTTTATCTTATCATCGGCTATTGGACGTCAAACATATGGTCATTCTGACAGTTTTTTTTAGAGGAAACCAGCTGTCGCCACATAGGCTACTCTTTTACGACAGGCAGCAAGGGATCTTTTATTTGCGCTTCCCACAGATAGGATAGCACAAACCATGGCCTTTGTTGAACCAGTTATGGATCACTGGTCGGTGCAAGTGGTTTACACCTACCCATTGAGCCTTGCGGAGCACTCACTTAGGGTTTGGAGTCGGTATCTGGATTAAAAAAACCCCAAAGATATGAATGCACGGGCACTGAGGATGTATGTATGAGAGAGAGAGAGAGAGAGAGAGAGAGAGAGAGAGAGAGAGAGAGAGAGAGAGAGAGAGAGAGAGAGAGAGAGAGAGAGAGAGAGAGAGAGAGAGACTGTAGTATGATTTATTCTGCAGAGGCCAAGTGCATCCATCCTTCTGCTGCGAACAAGCGAGTCAAGTACCCGAGTCGGCGCCACGTCAGCACGGGGTCTACGGTGGCGACATTTCTCACACAGGACTTCGAACTGCAGTCGCTAGCGGAATCATTCGCAAATATGCCAACAATGGAAGTCATTGATGATGTTGACGAGGACCAGTAACTGAATTCTGAACCTAAAAAACTAAATTATTCTTAAAGCCCCAGTCACATATATACGATTTTTGGCCCGAATCGACACGACTTGAAAAATCGGAGTTATTCTTTGGTAAGCGTAGTGAGACCCTAGCGGCTTCCTGGTCATTCTTCAGTATTCGTGTAACGTCTGGATAGGCACCCAACAGTTTTGATAATGTTCAAATTTTAATCGTGACGCAGTCCTGAGTGCATCGTACATATCCGTAGGTGCACCGTAGACACAGTCGTGATAGTCACGGGTAATCGTGGAACTTGGCTGGTCGGCAGCCCTTTTTATGCGAGTCTTGCGAACGTCGGAGTAAACCCGAGGAGTTGGAGGGGGGGGGGGGGGGGGGGGGGTGGGGGGGGGGGGGGGGGGTCAGTCGAGAATAGTCTTAGTACAGTCGTAGTATCTGGGGCGGATCTAGAGGGGGGTCCAAGGTGTCCGGACCCCCCCCCCCCCCCTCAAATTTGAGAAGTGCCCCTTTTATTTAGGATTTCTAGGTTTTTTACAAATTTATTTATTCTGTCAATGTATAGAACACTGTAGAATACGTCTGCCAGCGTCCCTGTTGTAGCATTATTATATTATGGTCCATGTGAACCGTATGTAATTTTTCATAATGTTATGGTGCCCTTTTTGTCTTGGACCCGCCCCCCCCCCCCATCAGAAAAGCTGGATCCGCCCCAGAGTATTTCGTGGCTCATTCCGGATAAATCGTGATGAGTCGTACTGAATTCGTAGCAATTCGTAATGAATCGGCTTCAAGAACGTAGTGCAATCTCAGTATTAACTTATGGGGCGATCACACTGGCCCGAATGAGCTTCCGTTTGTTTTCCGTATACGAAAGTGGTGTGATTTTGTAAACTGGCCCTCCGAATGTGTTTTCCCCAATGTATCACCGAATGCTTTCCGTTTGTTTTCCGAATGTTTTCAGTATGGTTTCAGAATGCTTTCAGAATAGACCGAATACTTCCCGCATGTTAACTTCGAAAGGTTTCCTTTCCGAACGCTTTCCGTATGCTTTCAGAATGCTTTCAGAACACGGCGAATCGACCTAGAATGGACCGAACTCTTTCCGCATGCGGAAAGCGTTTGGAAAGGGTTCGTCATGTTCTATGTCCATTCGGGGTGTTCGGTAAGCATACACAACATACTGTGCATTCTGGAAGTGTACGAGCAGTTCGGAAAATGTTCTGAAAGAATACTGGAAGGATTCTGGCTATTCGTTATACATTCGGCGGCATAAATGAAAAAAAAATCCGGAAAGGATATTGAAAACGTTCGGAAAGCATTCGTCATGTTCTAGGTCCATTCGGGGTGTTCGGAAAGCATACGGAACCCAGCACCTCCAAATTTTCATTCCGAATGCACCAAGAACTAGACGCATGCTTCCCGAACGTTTTCCGTACATGCCGTATGCTCCTAGAATGCTTCCCGAATACTTCCCGAATACACATGGACGCCACATTCGGATGGTCGATGAAAATTATTTTGAACATGCACAACAAATTTTTGGAGCTACCGAATGCCGTTCCGTATGCATCCGTACGGAACCGAACAGCCAGTATGCTCCTAGAACACACCGAATGCTTCCCGAATATGATCCGTTCGCTCCCCGAACACCCAAATTCCTATTCGGAAAACAAACGGAATGGCATTCGGGCCAATGTGATCGGGCCATTACAGCAGTCGAGAGTAGTCGTAGAGAGGTCGTCAGTGAAGCCGATTCATGCCGATTTTGGCTACAATTCGGGAGCAATCGTGTCAAGATAGGATCGGGGCTATCTATCCGTGGCCATTCGGAGAAAAACTCGTATATATGTGACTGGGGCACATTTACGGCCATTTTTGCGGCGAGTGACACCTTATTAATAATTATGATCGCGGTTCTTTCTCGTGTGTATACCAATAGATCCATATTTTAATTTATATTTAGTGGTAATATTTTGTGTTTGTGACAAACATATATACAGTAAATATAATAAATTTGATTAATATCAAAATAACAAGTTGTCAGTAAATCTATACGAAACCCTTTTGTGTTTACATAGTACGGGCGTACAGTGGCGTAGCGAGGGAGCATGGGGGATGCCCCCCCCCCCCCCCCACCATCAAACATTTTTTTTTAAACTAACTTTTTGTAAAATGATACATACACACATAGCCCCCCTCCCCATGGGTCCCGCGATATATGTATGGCGTATGTTGCAATAATATGTGCATGTCTTAAATTGGGCGTATGAATGCCACAGTGTTAGATATTGTTAATTAAATAGAAATTCTTGCTCAAGTGATTCGTCTATTACAATGTGAGAATCTCCTCTCAGCGGCCAATCCAGAAAATCAATTTTTTTTTTTTTTTTTTTTTTTTTTTTTTTTTATTATTATTATTTTTTTTTTTTTTTTGGGGGGGGGTAGGCAATGGCATAGGCCGAAGGCCACAAACGATCCCTAAGGGATTCCTCGGACTTTTCAACGTGAAAAATTAGGTGGGGGCGAGCGGGCTGGGCACCCACTTAGATCCCCCACTGACTGACATTTACGCAGATGCCTATGAAAAGAATCATGGTACAGTAGGAGAGATTCTTCTCCAGGTAAACAAAAGTTAAACTTTGTTTTGTTTGACGACACCACTAGAGCACACTGATTTATTAATCATCGGCTATTGGATGTCAACCATATGGTAATTTTGAAATACAGGTTGGACTATACCAATTAAAATCCCATAGGCGACTATGTTAGCATTTGTGTTGAAAAACACTATATGCAATGTATCAACCAAACTATGACCCATAAATATCAGTACTACAACCCCTACCTCAAAGTATTAACTGCAGAAAATGGTACATTTCATGGCTCATTTTCGGTATAACCAGATGTTTTTACAACACCCCTAGTTTCGCACAAAATTTTAGTACTTTTTTTTTTACAGGTACCTCATACATGCTCCAAGCACATAGGCTACTTGACACAGTGGTACTAGATGAAATAAAAGTGCATACATTTTTAACCGAGATGAAACTATTTTTTTACAACCAACACACTCACATTTATAACCAATCACAGGACTCGTGGTGTTAACTTCTCTATCAAAAGTTGAGTGCATTTTTCCATTGGTAGCAAGGGATCGTTTATATGCACATCCCACAGACAGGATAGCACATACCACAGACAGGATAGCACATACCACAGCACATACAACAGCAGGGGCGGATCCAGGAATTTTAGCAGTCTTGAGCCTTTGAAGGACCCCCCCCCCCCCCCACTCGATAGGAAATTTTCATATTTGAAGATAGCTTTAGATGGATGTGAAGTATATTCCCGTTATCCAGACCCCCTCGACCCCCCCCCCCCCCCCGCAAAAGCGTCTGCACAGCCTTTGATATACCAGTCGTGGTGCACTAGCTAGAAAGAGAAGTAGCCCCAATGGGCCCACCGATGGGGATCGATCCTAGACCGACCGCGCATCAAACGAGCGTTTTAACAGTGGGCCCATTACCAGTGGGCAACGTTCCCTCGGTCTCCAGGTAAACAAAAGGAGCATGAAAATAACTAACAGTTGAAAATCGTCAGACAATTCCTTACTTAGCAACAAAGATGGCGTCCTTAGCAACAATAAAAATATGGCAAGTATATTTATTAATATCCAACGTTGTTTATGTCATTTGGCTAACCTAGTTCCTTTAAGGTTCGTGTTATCAAATATTAATTGCTTTTCTAATTTGTACTATAGTATGTAATACAGTGAGAGATTGATAATTATTCTACTAGCCAGACTTTTTTTCTTTTCTTTTTTCTTTTTTTTTGTTAATGGAAAGTTCTTAATACTTGCAAAACAATTCAACATAAAACCGAGCTATAAATTCATTTACGTCGCTACGCAACGACATAACACTGAAGGTATTGCATTGTTGACGTCATACATTATACGGGTAAATGTAAAGTGCAGATACATTGAAAAGAAAATGGATGTGTGTTCAACGACAGCTCGCAGGCGCGGATTCAGGCGGGGGGGTTCCTATGGGGCCCGGGCCTCTCCTATTTTTGGTCAAACAATATATATTACAGAATACAATACAATATAATACAATACAATACATAATGTTTTATTTCCGTGTTTACATATGGCATATAATCTAATTATACATATATAGAGTAATACATGTGTGGCCGTTAGATACCTAACCAGCGAAAGTGAGTTTGATACGTTTTTATACAAACGAATTGTGAGATAAATGGTATCTAACGGACACGAATGTATTATTCTACTTCTTACATATCCTCAAAAACCAGGTTTTAAGCAAATATTACAGCCATTGCACTTGTAGCTGACTTACGCGTCACATGCACGTGAATGTCAGGTTAACTATACGTCACAGTCTACTCGATTTCTATTTTTCATTGGATGTATGGAATTGGTGACCTGGTCATCACCTATGAGCAGCCAGACGTATGCCTTGAAATTGTTAACACATGTACATGTGTCGACAACCATGATTGTGTTATAAAAAATAACGCATGGTGTTCTCACCAACGGGTGTGTAAAAAAACAAAAAACCGCAGTCTGGTTACCTAGCAATGGTAAACGTAATGATGATAAAATAATAATAATAATAATAATAATAATAATAAATATTTAAAAAATCATACACAAAAATGCCAACTAATCCCGTTCACCTGTCAAAGACCTTTAAAACAACAACGGGTTTAGTTTTGGGCTCCCTCTATTAATACGATCTGGATCCGCATCTGACTCGACACATTCGAAAACTCCAAAACTTTATTTAGTAACATATATTATGACAGGGTCGGGACGAAGCCAACTGGTAGAGCGCTGTCCTTGTGTGCGGTCGGTCTGTGGTCGATCGCCGTCATTTATCATTTCTCAAATTTCTCATTCAATCCAGTGCATCAAAGTTAAACTTTGTTGTTTAACGATACCCCTAGAGCACATTGAGTTATTAATCATCAGCTATTGCATATCAAACATTTAGTAATTCGGGCATTAAAGTATTAGAGAGGAAACCCGCTACATTATGTTTTCCATTAGTAGCAAGGAATTTTTTTATATACACCATCCCATAGACAGGATGGCACATATACCACGGCCTTTGTTACACCAGTTGTGGAGCACTGGCTTCGAACGAGAAATAGCCCGACGAAGATCGATCCCAGACCGAGCGCCTATCAAGCGAGTACTGTACCACGGGGCTACGTCCCGCCGCGCTAGTGCACCACGACTGGTATATAAAAGTACGTGGTATGTGCTATCCTGTCTATGGTATGGTGCATAGAAAAGAAAAATGTAGTGGGTTTCCACTAAGACTCTATGTCAAAATGACCAAATGTTTGATATCCAATAGCCGATGATTAATAAATCAATGTGCTCTAGTGGTGTCGTGAAACAAAACTAACTATAACTTAAAACATGTTTACGTTTAATGTATGGTTATTGTTCCGGCATTAAACTTGTTTACGGGACGGGGAGGGTCGTAGCTCAGTGGTACAGCGCTTGCCTGATGCACGATCGACCCCCATCGGTTGGGCTATTTCTCGTTTCAGTCAGTGTTACACAACTGGTGTAACAAAGGCCGTGGTATGTACCATCCTGTCTGTGGGATGGTGCATATAAAAGATCTCTTGCTGCTAATCGAAAGAGAGTAGCACACGTGTCGACAGCGGGTTTCCTCTCTCAATATCGGTGTGGTCCTTAACCATAATTATAGCCTTAGAGAGGAAACCCGCTACATTTTTCCATTAGTAACAAGATATCTTTTTATATGCGCCATCCCACAGAAAGGATAGCACATGCAACGGCCTTTGATATACCTGTCGTGGTGCTCTGGCTGGAACGAGAAATAGCCCAATGGGCATGCCAGTTTAGTGTTATCATTGTTCTGAACGGAACTGTGCCATTAAATGAGTTTGCTGCCGATGTAGATGTTTCCGATTAATACGGCATTACACTTGTAAATATATATTAGAACATCATTGTTTCTATACCCTATTTGTTTCAGATTGTCCTAATGATTGTTGTAGCTTACACTTCTTCTTTTTATTTACTTTTATATATAATTTTGTTTTGTATGTACGAAATTATTGACAGATAAAGTCTAATTTAAACATTGCCAAAAAAATAGTTTGTTTTATTTGTGTTTAACGACACCACTGGAGCACATGGATTAATAATCATCGGCTATTGAATGTCAATTATTTGGTAATTCTGGCTCGTCAGAGGAAACCCGCTACATTTTTCCTAATGCAGCAAGGGATCTTTTATATGCAATTTCCCACTGACAGGAAAGCAAATACCACGGCCTTTGACCAGTTGTGGTGCATTGGTTGGAACGTGAAAAAATAAAAAAATAATCAGTTAAATGGATCCACCGAGGTGGTTCGATCCTGCAATGCAAACACCTGAGGCGAGAGCTCAACCGACTGAGTTAAATTCCGCCCCCAAACATTGCAAATACAGTGAAACCTCTCAAGATCGGACCCTCTGTAAACCGAAATTCCCTCAAAACCGGACATTTTACCCAGTCCCTTTTTAAAAACCAGGACAGAAGTTGACCTCTCTAAACCGGATCCCTCTTAAAACTGGACATTTGTTTTGGAATCAAGAGTGTCCGGTTTCACTGACACTGAAAGTCTCTCTCTGTATCTGTCTCTGTCTCGGGCAGCAAAATGGGGACAGTCTATATACTAATCCAGGGGCGGGATTTATTCCAGCCGGTGCACCACAACTGGACAAAGGCCGTGGTATGTGTTTTCTGTGGGAAAGTGTATATAAAAGATCCCTTGCTACATTAGGAAAAATGTAGCGAGTTTCATCTGATATCTACGTGTCAGAGTTACCAAATGTTTGACATCCAATAGTCGATGATTAATTAATCAATGTGCTCCAGTGGTGTCGTCAAACAAACAAACTTTAATAATTATGCTATACCAAAAGCGTCAGAAGCGGGTATGGGGACTGTAGTAGCACTTCACCACCTTTCCCAAGTCAAAAACGAATTAACAACTCATGAAATGGAAAGTAATTATTTGTATGTAGCTACCCCCACCCCATCCCCTGGATCCACCTCTGTACAGTTTATAAAACCAGTAGCCAGAGTACAGTTATGATCGCTCTCTGCCAATCATAACCGTACAATTGTCTGTCTAGCTCTCGAACAGCAGAGTACTCGGAATAATATAACCAGGTACCAAAAGAAATTCGATAATGCATGACGACGACACATGCGTAAAAGCGAACGTACGGGTGTTCTCAAGCTTTTCCTGTTTATACATATCATGTAGATGACTGAGCTAAAAACGAAAGTAGGTATTTCCCGTCGTTGGACCTGCGCCATTTTGATCTAACACATTCCAGATGGATAAGGTCAGCTTAAGAAAAGAGGTGTGTATACTATTTGTTACAGTAGGGTGGTTGCTGAGGGCACGCGGGGAGGAAGAGGTGGGGGAGCATGTGTGGTACATAATACCAGGACAGGGCTTTATGGAATAATATAAGAACACACGATGAATAAACTTTAAATATTTAAACAGGACGTTTGTACATGTATGTCATTCATTGTGATTTGCTCATCAGAGAAATTATAATATTGTAATGCGGCGGCTGTTTGGGGATGGGAGGGGAGAGTTATTGGGAGGTAGCGATATGTATTTAATGTTGGGGGACAGGCGTTTGTAAGCTACTTATGGGGCTTCTGGAGGAAAAGGGGCGTGCTTCCCCAAACTGCCTTTAACTGTATAACATATGCTATTTGTTTATACGTTGACCCCAATACATCTGAAATCATGTCGGCTATAATTACGCATAACGAACAGACCTCGCTGGATAACAAATTGACGGTGCTGGTTAATTGCTTGTTTATGGGGAAGCTATTTGAAATATTACCATATTGATAGCACATAAATTCACACACTAAATGAAGCTAACAATTCGAACTAGCCTCAGGGTTTGGGGAGTTAGACTGATACACTTAAACGGTGAGGTTTGAACAACTCATCCCACTGTTAATAGGGTCAAACCGGTGTGCGTGTGTATTTGTGATAAGGCATACGGAAAACTGAGGGCCGTACCTAGCTTACATTAACTAGTTTGGGAGGGGTGGGGTGGGGGGTGGGGGGTCAATAATATAGTTTTCTCCATGTAAACAAAAAAATAAAACACTACTAAACTTTTTTATTTTTATATTTATTTTTTGCTTTTTATTGCTTTTTTTAATTATTCTTTTTTACCTAGAAATTCCTCACCGTGTTGCCATTGTTAACTTAAGACGCGGAAATGCGTTTAAGCAATATTTACAGAAACGTAACAAAGTCCACTGGAATTTTCTCCTTGTTTTTTTCTTTTCTTTTCTTTTCTTTTCTTTTCTTTTCTTTTTTTTTTTTTTTTTTTTTTTTTTTTTTTTTTTTTTTTTTTTTTTTTTTTTTTTTTTTTTCTACTTTTGTTTCCTTTCTTTTTTCCGCGAATTTTGAGATATTATGGATGGAAATCCGATTAATATGAAAGAGGAAATTTTTATTTTCTTACACACCCGTAAGATAGAACAGTTGAGATAGAAGAGTTGGATGGGTTGTTAGTTTGAGTGGTTTTGTTTGTTTGGGAGGAGGTAGTTGTAGGTTGTTGTTGTTTTTTGTTTGTGTTTTTGTGGGGGAATGTTTTTGTTTTGTTTTGTTTGGGTTGGTTTTAGGTGTGTGTGTGTGTGTGTGTGTGTGTGTGTGTGTGTGTGTGTGTGTGTGTGTGTGTGGGGTTTTTTTTTTTTTTTTTTGGGGGGGGGGATGCGTGTTTGGGCTTTTGGTGGTGTTTAATATAACAATGCCTTATATTCCAGGCTCGTAAGTTACAGGAACTGTTTCGTGGTCGTTTTTCCGAGGATGAAGCGATCGTTCTCATTAGGGAAAAAGATGGGATAGCACAAGCTGTGGATTTCATCAACAAAGGTAATTCATAGTACCTGGTTTTCTAGACGATGGCACAGTGCTCAGAACCATTAATGAAATGAAGCTTTTTCCGTTCTCCGGAGTAGCATGGCCACAAGTTTTGAATGCCTTGTCGCCTACAATATTAAATTTATACACCAAAACAATATAGTTCTGAAATAACAATTTATTTCTTATTTTAAAAATAAAAATTGTTTTCAAAACGGTTTTTAAAAATCAAAACCGTGAACTGTAAAGAATAAGTAACTTTGAACAGTGCAACATTAATTGCTGATCATAACTATGGTAAAAGTAGTTGTTCCAAAAAGCTATATGTGACCAGAAATATAGAAAATTATCTAGTCATTCTATCTTGCCAATATAATCAATGACTGCCGACTAAATGTATGTAATATAACACAATTTATCCATGTAATATGTTGGTATGTACAATTTGTGATGTATTTAATATGTTTGTTTTACAGCTGACCCACAAGTGGTTCGAAAATATTTAATGAAATGTGACAAGGTAAGGAGGTTATAGTGGTCGTGGTCGTAGTAGTAGTAGTTGTATTAGTAGTTGTATTAGTAGTAGTTGTTGTTGTAGTAGTAGTTGTCGTAGTAATAGTAGTAGTTGTAGTAGTAGTTGTTGTAGTAGAAGCAGTAGTGGCAGTAATAGCTGTAGTAGAAGTAATAGTTGTAGTAGTAGTAAGTAGTAGTTGTAGTAGTAGTTGTTGTAGTAGAAGCAGTAGTGGCAGTAATAGCTGTAGTAGAAGTAATAGTTGTAGTAGTAGTAGTAAATGTAGGCCTAGTAGTTGTAGTAGTAGTAGTAGCAGTTGTAGTAGTAGTAGTGACGTTAGTGGTAGTGCATAGTTGTAGTAGTAGTATAAAGTAGTAAGTAGTAGTAGTAATGACGTTTGTGGTAGAGCGTAGTAGTAGTAGTGATATTAGTGCTAGTAGTAGTGCATAGTAGTTAGTAGTAGGAGTAGTAGTAGTTAGTGGTAGTAGAAATAGTAGTAGTAGCAGCAGCATTAGTAGTAGTAGTAGTTGTGGTGGTAGTGGTGGTGGTGGTAGTAGTAGTAGTAGTACTAGTAGTAGTAGTAGTAGTAGTACTAGTAGTAGTAGTAGTAGTAGTAGTAGTACCAGTAGTAGTAGTAGCAGTAGTACCAGTAGTAGTAGTAGTAGTAGTAGTAGTAGTAGTAGTAGTAGTAAAAAGCCTGGGTAACCCAGTCTTGAGAATGTACGTCTCTCTCTCTCTCTCTCTCTCTCTCTCTCTCTCTCTCTCTCTCTCTCTCTCTCTCTCTCTCTCTCTCTCTCTCTCTCTCTCTCTCTCTCTCTCTCTCTCTCTCTCACCACCACCAAGTATCAAAGTAGCCATAATTTAAAATGTACTATAGGTTTGTTAAATAAATATTATTTTCGTTTCGTTGTTCTACACAGAAATTAATTCTAGACCTGCAACGGGATGCAACTAAAGTCGGGGAGGTATTAATCCGCGGAATAGATGTCTCCGTGCGGCAGTTTGGCTGTGAAGACTGCGACAATTCCTGGTGGAGAAAAGTCCCTATAAGAAAAGAGGTTTGTTGATTTTTCACTACTCAGAACCCATTGGCTGGGGTCGAATTTTATTTAGTTATTTATTTTATTTTATTTTTTTATTTTTTTTTTTTTTATTATTATTATTATTATTATTATTATGTTGTTTTTTTTTTTATTATTATTATTATTATTTTTTTATTATTATTTTTATATATATATATATATATATATATATATATATATATATATATATATATATATTTTTTTTTTTTTTTTTTTTTTTTTTTTTTTTTTCGGGAGTGGGGGAGTGGCACAGCAAGTGTTGCCTTCGATTTAATAACAAAACTGAGTAAGCCAAGGAACGTTAAAGGTGCACCGAGGCAAAACGTGTTCAAACTTGTTTGGATACTAAAATTCAAAAAAAAAAATATCTTCAGCAATGCCAATTTGTTAATTTGTTTCGCAAATTTTAATTATTTTTGTAAATTAATATAAGATATAGGAAGGGCATGAGAGCAACCAGGTAGGGAACGACGGCATGTTTCTTCTTGTCGAGAACGTCCACTTTTTGGGCTGAACAACATTGAGGATAACCACGGCTTTGCTGTTGGTGCCGTCGTAAAAGAAAGAAAGAGTAAAGTTTGTTTTATTTAACGACGCCACTAGAGCACATTGATTTTTTATCTTATCATCGGCTATTGGACGTCAAACATATGGTCATTCTGACACTGTTTTTTTTTAGGAAACCCGCTGTCGCCACATAGGCTACTCTTTTACGACAGGCAGCAAGAGATATTTTATTTGCGCTTCCCACAGGCAGGATAGCACAAACCATGGCCTTTGTTGAACCAGTTATGGATCACTGGTCGGTGCAAGTGGTTTACACCTACCCACTGAGCCTTGCGGAGCACTCACTCAGGGTTTAGAATCGGTATTAGGATTAAAAATCCCATGACTCGAACCCAGTACCTACCAGCTTGTAGACCGATGGCCTAACCACGACGCCACCGAGGCCGGTAGAAAGAAAGAGAGAGAAAAACAATTGGGGCGGGCACAGTAATAATGTCTCCTCAAACCCGACAAAAAGGACATCCTTTTTTATTTAACTGTAGATGTTATGCCTGTCGGAGACAATTCTGAATTGGGAGCGGGTGGGTGCATAAGAGTGATTGGTAAAATATATAAGTAAAGATTAGTGTTAAAGGTATGTCCTCAGTTTGCAGTCATTATATGATGTTTCCTACTAAAGAGAGCATTTTTCGCGATTAAAATTACATATCAAATACATTTTCTTGTTTTGAATACCAGCGTCTGTATGCAGTGTATTTTCAGTCGTGTTCTAATGTTTGTATCAGTCATTGTTGATTTTCTTAGTTATATACAATATTTATTTTCGTACTTACAAAATTACTGGAAGGTAAAATCTTGTTTGAACTACTACACAAATCATACAAATACTGATATTGTAAACAGAAAAATATATTTTAATATGTAAACTTTGTCATAAAAAACAAAAGGACCAGTTACGTAGTCTTTAACGTGTTACAGTGGCAGAAAACCCGGAATATTCCCTTTAACAATTGAAGGCTATTAGCTACTTATGCCTCACGGCGCATACGTCTCCTACCATTTCTGGGGCTCATTTCGCATTTCGTCTGCGACTATCAGTTATACCAGGCATACGTATGCACGTGTTTGGCATCTATTTCACGCAGAAATTTACATCATTATGGAAGATAGAGCATTTTAAGGACAACAGAAAATGAAATATGAGAACTTCAAACTATATTTGTGGTACTATTAGTAGTACCAAGAATTGTAATTTACTCGTAGATGTTTTGTGAAACTGGGCCCTGCCTGCCAGCATCAAAACGTTTATGCTTTTGTTTTGTTTTTGTTTCATTTTGTTTTGCTGTTGGTTGCTGGTTGTTTTGTTGGGTTGTTTTTTGTTTGTTGTTGGTGGTTTTTGTTTGTGTGTGTGTGGGGGGTGGGTGGGGGTGGGTGGGTGGGGGGGTGGGGGGGGGTGGTCGTCTTTTTGGTTTTTTGGAGGTTTTATTTTGTTTTTGTTGTTATGTTTTGGGGTTGTTGTTTTTTGTTGTTGTTTTGTTGTTGTTTGTTGTTTTTGTTGGGTTTTTGTTTTGTTTTGGGGGGGGGGGGGTGTTTTGTTTTATATGTATCATCAATATAATAATAAGATATATATAATATAATATTGATTGATTGTTTTTGGCAGGTGTCAAGATGCAAGAAGTGTCGTCGTAAGTTTGACCCAGTACCACGAGAACATGAGTGGGGATGGGCTAGGTTCCAGTGCGCCTGTGGACATCAATTTAGGTGCGTTTATCATTTAACTCAAACCTACTCACAACGGCCACCCAAGTAAGTTGCAAATGCTGGCCACTATGCAGAGCAGCCCTTTACAGGTTTTTTCGGTTAGTCAAATCTGACTGTACACCCAGTCACTACTGAGGGTGGACTTTCGCAACAAACTAACATCAGCATACACCAGGGGTCAGTGAAGGCTAGAGCTGTCACGTTTACACGTTAACACGGTACCGTTTTTTTCATTGGTAAACGTTTAAACGAAAATATCAGTGTTATATTTAACTAGTCATTAATAATTTTTCTTAATACACAGTGTCTGCGCTTAACTTTTTTTTGAGTTGCCATTCGGGCAAGTGGTGACAGCACTTTCACTTGCCCGGCTCTATTTTCACTTGCCCGAATAATATTTTCTAAAAAACCAACAATATTGCAACAGATTATAAGAGAAAACATTTATTTTGAGTATTTTCCTGCACTCAACCAACCCACTCTTTAAATAAATAACAGTCATGCCACTGTGACTCCCCACAGTCACTGTCAATACATTTGTGGTATTGTCACTTAACGCCGTGGCACTGCAAGTATCATCATCTTGGGTCACGAACTATGCACGTGTTAGAAGTTAGAACACGAGCTACGCACGTGTTAGGTTTGCGAAATCGCTTAGCGTTTCATATTAAATTAGTAAAGTTTGTTTTATTTAACGACGCCACTAGAGCACATTGATTTTTAATCTTATCATCGGCTATTGGACGTCAAACATATGGTCATTCTGACACTGATTTTAGAGGAAACCCGCTGTCGCCACATAGGCTACTCTTCTTTACGACAGGCAGCAAGGGATCTTTTATTTGCGCTTCCCACAGGCAGGATAGCACAAACCATGGCCTTTGTTGAACCAGTTATGGATCACTGGTCGGTGCAAGTGGTTTACACCTACCCATTGAGCCTTGCGGAGCACTCACTCAGGGTTTGGAGTCGGTATCTGGATTAAAAATCCCATGCCACGACTGGGATCCGAACTCAGTACCTACCAGCCTGTAGACCGATGGCCTGCCACGACGCCACCGAGGCCGGTCCATATTAAATTAGATAATAGCATTATATAATTCATGGGCGTACATAGGATTTTGAAAAGGGGGGTTCCAAAATAGATTGCAGAGATATTGGACATATATTTCTATGTTGAGTAAATATAATAATGTCAGATATCAATGTCAGCTATACTAAATTATAAAAAAGCGATTTCGGGGGGGGGGGGGGGGGGGGGGGGTTGGTCCATGTAATTCCCGATTATATAATTTCCAACAAACAAAGATGCTTGTGTTCACCAAACGTTGAGCACTGGTATAACCGACACAACCCCTTCCTCCCCTCCACCCCATCTCAATGAAATAATAATAATTAAAAAAACACATAAAATATAATGTTCAATAGATACGATCTATGACGTGTACACATAACCAGGGCTGAATCTTGTCGACATGAATTTGTGCCCAATTTTACCAGGCCACTTAACTTACCTTACACCTATTCTTATATTGGGCATATGTTTATATGTAAAAGCAGACCTACACTTTTTCATGGTGCAAAGTAGGCTACATAGCTGTACTTTTATTTATTTATTAATTATTGATTTAAAATTTTTTTTTTTTAAATCGGTCGCCAGGCGGGCAACCTTACTGTGGGTTTTCAGTCGCCCGTCGTTGTTTTCAGTCGCCAGGGGCGATCGGGCGACCGTTAAGTTCGAACCCTGAATACATAAACAATATAAATGTTATTTTATGATCAACTCCAGTACTTTTTGTTTTAAAATAATTATAACATGTTTTTAAATTCTATTTTAATTATTAGTATTTTCTAACGTATCCTTGATTTTTCTTTTTCTAGCATTTGTGTTTTTTAAGCTAAAAATTCTATATGTGTATACTACCAATCAAATCCTATAGACGACAATAGTAAACAATAGTAACATGTGTGGCTAAAACTCCTACCTGCAGCGTATTAACTGACATAAACACCACGGATATAAATACTACCACCCCTCACCCTTAAAGTGAATCAAAAACAAATGAGGGTCAAGCTGCTCATTTCAGAGATAACGAGTAGCGTTTATGACTACCCTAGTTCCGCGCAAAATTTGAGTACTTATTTTTACAGGTACCCCATACATGTTTCAAGTACAAGGTTACTTGACACAGTGGTATTAGATGAAATAAAATTGCATACCTTTTTTCGCCCAGATGAAACTTTTCTCCTTTTTTTTTGCAACCAACACACTCACATTTATCATCAATCACACGACGTGTGGTGTTAACTGCTCTATCAAAAGTTCGGTGCACATCCAACTTTGACCAAGCCGGATATTATTTTCTTTAGTACCACCTTTAAATATGGTATCATAATGTACAGGAATACGGTGACAACCAATATTACACTTTATTTATTTAATTATTTCACTGCATTGGCATATAACGATGACAGATTAATACAGGATGATAAACTGGCACTAGTCATATAACGTACGTCCTGAGTTTAAACAGAGGTACTAATATAATATATTTTAGTTAAATTATAATAAATTCCGTTAAATAGTATCTATTATAACAAAGTGTCGCATGCACATGTCCTGTACTTAATATAATACAGGCCCGTAGGGACGACATCTGAAGTGTAGAGGAGGGGGCATAGTCTCTAGTAGAGGGTTGAAAGGCACAAACCACATTAAAACATGTATTTATATAGAGTACGACAAAAAACGTACATGTTCGTCCTCGAAGAATAAACAAATATGCACGGGTTTCCAATAATAAAGAGGCCAAGTAAAGAACTGAGTGTGGCGTTGTATAACGTCACCTATGCTATTACTTAATAGTAAATCACTACCCATACACAACGGAACATGCGCCTTTAATAATATTCTGTCTTTGCAGTGGATTTGGTCAGATGGGACAGCTGGTGTCCCCGTGTTACAAATGTGGCAGGGACTGCGTCCCACACGGGATCATACCGCCGGACGGACGTCGCAATCCAGGTGCACGCAGAAGTCGCCAATTACATTCCTGCAGCGGTGTCGACTGCGTGCACCGCTACGTTGCCCCTACGCCTCCTTTCGAAGTAGTGGCAATACCGGCCGTCGTTCATGTCCATGACGTGTATCATGTACATGATCATAGTCACCAAAACCACGATCATGCTAATGACGTCGAAGACGATGGTGCTGCACAACAGGGAAACGGTATGCTGAGTTGTTGTTGTTTGAGTGCGTGTGGGGGGAGGGGGGTTGTGGAGTTGTTGTTTTGGGTGTTTTTGTACTTTTTCTTGTTTCGGAGGGTTTGGACGTGTCTTTTTATTCCGGGGGGGGGGGGGGGGGGTTATTGTTTTCCTTGCCAGGCTGGGTTTTTGCTTTTGGAGGGGGGTGTTTTGTTTGCGTGTTTGGGTTTGTTTGTTTTTTTGGTGGGTGGGGAGGGTTGTGGGATGGGTTGGGTTTTTTATGCTTCTTATGCTTCAGACAGTGTCTGACAATAGATTTAAATGATACGTCATTTGACAGTGTGACAATAGATTTAAATGGTACGTCATTTGACAGTGTCTGACAATAGATTTAAATGATACGTCATTTGACAGTGTCTGACAATAGATTTAAATGGTGCATCATTTGACAGTGTCTGACAATAGATTTAAATGATACGTCATTTGACAGTGTCTGACAATAGATTTAAATGATACGTCGTTTGACAGTGTCTGACAATAGATTTAAATGGTGCATCATTTGACAGTGTCTGACAGTAGATTTAAATGGTGCATCATTTGACAGTGTCTGACAATAGATTTAAATGATACGTCATTTGACAGTGTCTGACAATAGATTTAAATGATACGTCGTTTGACAGTGTCTGACAATAGATTTAAATGGTGCATCATTTGACAGTGTCTGACAGTAGATTTAAATGGTGCATCATTTGACAGTGTCTGACAGTAGATTTAAATGGTGCATCATAATTTACAGTATCTGACAATATAAGTCAAAAGGAGATTTTTAGTACAAAATGAAATGTTTAAATGTCACGTCTAGTCACTTAATGTAGCTTGGGGGGGGGGGGGGGGGTTGTTAAAATACATTTGCATCAGTACCAAATTGCTAAGCCTTTTTTGTTTCAGTATACATTCTAACACTGCAGGGGCTCATACGCATTTTATCATTAATAAATAGTGTTGGGGTTTATATATATATATGGGTATATATATATATATATATATATATATATATATATATATATATATATATATATATATATATATATATTCGCGGAAAAAAGTTCCTGTGCACCAAATGATTGCATATAGAATATAATTTACTTCAAATCTGGTTATAAAAATTTCAGTAACTGAACGTGTAATCACTCCCGTCGATATTCCAGCGGTGTCCTGTCAATTGCACGAACTATTCATACTTTGTGATCACACTTTGCATTACTAGCATTCTTGGTCACGTGGTCAATGTTTGACGTCATTTTTCTTATCATTGGACTTTAAAATTATTGTATGGATTGTCATCACTCAGAAAAATATTTGTGTTGATATCTGATAGTCGTCAGTGTGATGCCACGCCCCCCAGAAAATGGACTCCTTCGGACGATGGGTATGATTGAGGTTAGAACGGCACAAACGCTGTTGCTAGTAATTTTGGTGTTCATTGGTGTTCATCAGAACACTATGCAATATCTGCGGAGATGTTCTCGACAGTTTAGAGGTACTAGGGATCTTCCATGTTTAGGGAGTTGACACGTGACGCCACGTCAGCAAATCGTCAGTATTAAGCGGGTGCACATATGGAATCATTTGGAAATGATACGTTTAACATCCTAATGCATTTCTAAGTTAAGGCCAATCAGTGGAAGAACTGAACACAACCGATTAGGTGATAACAAAGTACGACCATGACCGTACATCAATCAGTACGTTGTTCTGTTACATCAACACCGACGGCGCACCAAGCATTGTGTAGACAGTACTTCAGGTTCAGAAGGCAGGAGAGGATCACCGTACGTTTAACAGATAAATAGTACATCTATGTAAATCACAATATTTTTAAATTTAAAAAATATAAGTCCTACTGATATTTTAATGATGCACAGGAAATTTTTTCCGTGAGTTATAATATAAAAACCAAAAAAAAAAGAGAAGATACTTCATTTGTTTTTAAGGGCCAGATCGAGATTCTCCACCCCCGCAGTGCGTCCACCCCTCGACGTCCAACATGCGCGTGCGGTACCCGAGTCCACTGCACGTGAGCACGGGATCGACGGTGAACACGTTCCTATCCCAGGTGGACGATGACGACATAATGTCACTGGCGGAGAGCTTTGCCACGATGCCTACCATCGAGGAAGACTGACTGCGGGGTGTTCGCAGGGCCGTACCTAGCCTAAACTAACTAGGGGACAGGCGCAGCTGGCGCGTATGCATGTAATTTTGCAGAGACGGATCCAGAGGGGACCAGGGGACCCGCTTCGTGAATATGTTCAAGTGCCTCTTCTCTTTTTCGGCTTTTGAAAAAAATCATAGGGATGCCCTTTTGACGATTTGGTCCATGTGCCCTTGGTAAGCGCCCGTCTATGATGGGGCGTATTATGGTATGGCGTTGCCCGTCCGTCCGTACGTCCGTCCATCAGCCGCCTGTTTGTTAACTTGTTCTTGTCCGGACCATAGCTTGCATACACATGCATACAGGACCATCAAGCCTGACATGTAGGAACAACTTGCGATGGCGGTGTGTTGCGTACTATTACTAGGTCACTATGACCTACTTTTCACAGTCTACTGCACATAACAGTAAATCCGTGTCCAGACCATATATTGCGTACAGATGCATACAGGACAATCAAACATCACACGTAGGTACCACTTGGGATGGCGGTGTGTTGCGTACTATTACTAGGTCACTGTCTCCTACTTTTTACGGTCTACTGCACATAACAGTAAATCCTTGTCCGGATCATATCATGCATACAGGACCATCAAACGTCACATGTAGGAACAACTTAAGATGATGGTGTGTCACATACAGTTATTAGGTCACTGTGATACAAATAAATCAACTGATTTGTCTGTAGTTACATAATTAGAATTGAATCATACCTGTAACATATTCATTAATATAGATATGGTTTTCCATCAAACTCCTGACGGGCGTATCATGTACCTCACCGGTACTCTTGTCACCCTTAGTCCTCCCTAAATAAAATTGCTGGATCCGCCCCTGTTTTATGGGGGTCTAGGCTGTGGCGGACGAACTTTCTAGGGGGTTCATGTCTTGCTCAAGCGAATATACATATTTTTAAAAGAAGAAAATTATCTTTGAGCAGGGGTTTTGGCGACACCCGGGCCGCCCTTCTCATCGTGCATACGCGCCTGGCTCAGATCTATGGGGTGGGAAGGATGGGGGGGGGGGGGGGGGGGTCATGTGTAGGCAGGTGTAACATTAATGTAAAGTACTTCGGTGAGATAATAAAGTAAGACTTCTCATATGATGCAAATAATTAATTATTTGAATGAAAATAGTGTCCCCGGGCTACTTGGAGCCCCGACTGTATCCGCACAGTTATTTGTTATTATTTTGTTATAATTATATTTTTTTATTATATTTTTTTACTCGTGTTCGAAGTAAATAAGATAAATATCCGTATCTTTAGGGGTGGGTGGGGGTCCTCAATCTCACTAGGTATGCCCCTAGGTATACATGGTTTCAAAAGCAACCAATGGTTACTTATACATTCCTACTCACATTCACATAAAAGGTTCACAGCTACCCCGTGTCTACTATTTCAAAATAAAAAGTTTTAAATTAGACCAGTTCAGGTTTTATGTTTTGTGTTCTTCATACTACCAACGGTTTCTTTAACTATGTTTATAAAATTAAAAGGCCTACTATATAATATGACGGACAGACATTGAGGATTGTTTTGGTAGAATCGTTAAAGTAATTCTGATGTGCACAATCTCTTTATATTAGGTCCAAACAGACAACTTTGTTATTTCCGTGTAGTTCCTCCTACATCTCCTATATTACTGTTATTACTATTACCACTAAAATAGTACTACCACCTCTGATACTACTACTACTACTGCTGCTGCTACTATTACTGCTGCTACAACTAATAGTTGTAGTGGTAGTAGTAGTAGCAGCAGCAGTCAGTGACGTAGCCAGGGATACTGGGGCGGGGACACGGGGGCCATGCTCCCCCATCAAAGTTTTTTTTTTTTAATATTAAATTTTTATAAAATCATACATACATTAACATACATACATAGTGTGGGTTGCGCCCCCCCCCCCCCCCCCCCAAAACGCCAGTGGCAGCTGCAGCAGTAGTAGTAGCAGTAGTTGTAATTATCGTGGTAGTGCGAAGTAGTTGTAATTATCGTGGTAGTGGCAGGAGTAATATTGTGGTGTTTTGTCTGTATCATTGGAACATTTTAAATGAACAAAACAAATAGTCCAAGTCTGAGAAATGGTGGTTTGTGTTCACACGGGCTATCTACACGGAGGTATGTGACTGCAGAAGTTTAATGGAAAGATCATAAGGACTTTGCCACGTTTGTTTGCTTGTCGGACCGCGAACGAGTGAGAGAACAACCATTGACGTCAGGTCAGGTCAGTCATAGGGTTTTACGTGCACATTCAGAACAAGCTGTTGTAGCGCACGCCTGTCGTGGGCACAAGATCCTGCCTTGGCCGGCTCCTCCGTCCATGACAGGAAAGGTGGGGGGAGGGGAGAGGAGGGACCGCCTGCACTGGCAGGTGCAAGAGAGCACCAGCAGCCCGATCGAATCGGTAGCAGGCGGGTCGGGGTGGTGGTGGTGCTATGGAATTTTGAATGGAGCCGTTAATGCCAAAGAGAAAGTGGTACGTCATGTCATGTCATGTCATAGGGTTTTACGTGCACATTCAGAACAAGCTGTTGTAGCGCACGCCTGTCGTGGGCACAAGAGCCGGCCTTGGCCGGCTCCTCCGTCCACGACAGGAAAGGTGGGTGGGGGGGGGGGGGAGAGAGGAGGGACCGCCTGCACTGGCAGGTGCAAGGGAGCACCAGCAGCCCGATCAAATCGATAGCAGGCGGGTGGGGGTGGTGGTGGTGCTATGGAATTTGAATGGAGCAGTTAAATGCCAAAGAGAAAAGGGTGCGCAATTTTGATCGAGGAAATTTGGCGCAGTTTTGGACGGTCGGTCGAAAGGTAAATGGCCGAGCTAATATAGGTTTTGATATTAGTAAATCGAGAGTAGTTCGTTAATTTTAGACCTCTACGATGCTGTGGTGTCTCCCTAGGTTGCCCATAGGGCCCTTATAAAGGGCCTGACCGCTTCTGGTCGAGGCATCACCAAGTACCAAGTGGTACGTCAGGTCAGGTCAGGTCATAGGGTTTAACGTGCACATTCAGAACAAGCTGTTGTAGCGCACGCCTGTCGTGGGCGCAAGAGCCTGCCTTGGCCGGCTCCTCCGTCCATGACAGGAAAGGTGGGGGGAGGGGAGAGGAGGGACCGCCTGCACTGGCAGGTGCAAGAGAGCACCAGCAGCCCGATCGAATCGGTAGCAGGCGGGTGGGGGTGGTGGTGGTGCTATGGAATTTTGAATGGAGCCGTTAATGCCAAAGAGAAAGTGGTACGTCATGTCATGTCATGTCATAGGGTTTTACGTGCACATTCAGAATAAGCTGTTGTAGCGCACGCCTGTCGTGGGCACAAGAGCCGGCCTTGGTCGGCTCCTCCGTCCACGACAGGAAAGGTGGGTGGAGGGGAGAGGAGGGACCGCCTGCACTGGCAGGTGCAAGGGAGCACCAGCAGCCCGATCAAATCGGTAGCAGGCGGGTGGGGGTGGTGGTGGTGCTATGTAATTTGAATGGAGCAGTTGAATGCCAAAGAGAAAAGGGTGCGCAATTTTGATCGAGGAAATTTGGCGCAATTTTGAACGGTCGGTCGAAAGGTAAATAGCCGAGCTAATATAGGTTTTGATATTAGTAAATCGAGAGTAGTTCGTTAATTTTAGACCTCTACGATGCTGTGGTGTCTTTCTAGGTTGCCCATAGGGCCCTTATAAAGGGCCTGACCGCTTCTGGTCGAGGCATCACCAAGTACCAAGTGGTACGTCAGGTCATAGGGTTTAACGTGCACATTCAGAACAAGCTGTTGTAGCGCACGCCTGTCGTGGGCGCAAGTGCTTGCGAAGCAAGCTCTTCCGTCCAAGACAGGGAGTGGGGGGGGGGGGGGGGGGGGGGGGGGGGTCTTCTCGCTTACGACTTGGCACAAGGAGCACCGAAGACCGGCTGTGGCTGGCAGAGGCGGAAGAGGCGGCGGTAATCATTTTGAAATTTCTCAGAAGGAGAATTAAGCCAAAAAGTTGAAGTAATTTGTTGCGTTATGTCTGAAATATTGCTGGTGATTGAACGCAAATTTAGACGGTTCAGCCAAAAATTTAAAGGGTGTCGGATTTTTAAAATTTAAGCCTAAACGTACCGACCTATACGAACCAGGTTAGCCTTAAGGGCTGGTGCGGTGTTCAGGCGTCACTGTCGAAGTTGGGGAGGTGATGCATCTCCCTCTGGTACCTGCTGACGATGTCCCCGTAGTGCTGCGCGAACACCCTGCGCAGCATGTCGTGGGTCTGACGGTGTGTGGAGCCTTCCCCCACGTATGCCTGCTGGTATACGCCGTCGTGCACCATCGTCAGCATGGTACTCAGTGCACCGGTGCGGGATTCCACGCTGTTGATGTGGAAGCTGCCCCGTTGTCTGTCGTACCGGTGCGGGAATATTCCTCTGGTCGGTGTTGTAGGCAGCTGCTCCAGTGTTGGGGCGTACACGACCAGGGGCTTCGTCCCTATCTGGTTGACCCAGCGTCTAACAGCGGATGTGGCCGATCCCAGCTTTCCAGCTGGGCGGTATCCCTCTTCGCTGGGTCGGTTTGGTGCGACCACCGGTTCGATCCCTTCCAGCGGCGCCATAATATTGGCCCTTAAAAGGGCCGGCGGGTGGGGGTGTCGAACCGGGTAGGTACAGACATCAGGGCTGGCCGGCGGGTCCACTTCGATCCGATGTGGTCTCGTCGGTCTGCGGTGCGGCGGTGACGGCGTCTTCGGTGTCAACGGCGGCGAAGGAACCTCTACCGGCGGAGTGCGCGTCACCTTCTTCCGTCGCTGGCGTCTTCTCTTCCTGGTCGCTGGTTTGGGTTGGTGGCTTACGTACACTAGTGTAATGTAAGCCCTCCCGCTATTCTGTGACAGCTTATACTCTGTCAGCGTGCCCAAACTCTGGATCGTCAACCCCAACAGTGGGGGGAGATCGACAGAGCAGGGCGCGACTTGGAGCTGCTTAGCGGCAAAGGACATCTTCGGCTGAGAGCTGAAGCGGGAATGTGGTACGTCATGTCATGTCATGTCATAGGGTTTTACGTGCACATTCAGAACAAGCTGTTGTAGCGCGCGCCCGTCCACGACAGATGGTACGTCATGTTATGTCATGTCATGTCATGTCATAGGGTTTTACGTGCACATTCAGAACAAGCTGTTGTAGCACACGCCTATCGTGGGCACAAGAGCCGGCCTTGGCCGGCCCCTCTGTCAAGACAGGAAAGGTGGGGGAGGGACCGCCTGCACTGGCAGGTGCAAGGGAGCACCAGCAGTCCGATTGAATCGGTAGCAGGCGGGTGGGGGTGGTGGAGGTGCTATGGAATTTTGAGTGGAGCCATTTTAAAGCCAAAGAGAAAATGGTGCGCAGTTTTTGTTGAGTAATTTTGGCGCAATTTTGAACGGTCGGTCGAAAGGTAAATGATTGAGCTAGTATAGGTTTTGAATCGAGTGTAGCTCGTTAGTGAGTCGAGAGTAGCTCGTTACTTATCGACCTTTATGATGCTGGTTGTCTCCCTAGGTTGTCCGTAGGGTCCTGATAAGGACCTGACCTCTTCTGGTCGTGGCATGACAACCCAGAGGAGACTCGTGCAATTGTGTAGACACTGGCAGGCAAGGCGATTTGTTCCGGGGTGGTCGAAGCGCTGATGTTGGTTTGGTCTTCAGTTTCCTCCTCAGTGACACCAAGTACATTTCCCAGCAGCAAGTATTTGGGGATTGGGTAGGGGCGGCCGATGTTCTTTTGTTCGGCCTCCCCCGGGTGCATTGCAATTGTGTACTCGGAACCGGTATTCTTTTGTCCGGTTCCTTATTAGAGCACGTGCTGGGCCATTAAAAGGTGGGGCGGATGCATTGTTATCATTAGTCAATGCATCCTGTGTGCTGTTGCGGTGAGCATGTTGTCTGTGTGTAATCCTAGTTTGGTGTTTAGGTTGTACTTATTGTCTTACGTCCCTATTCTAATGTTTCCAACGGTCATCATGACCACCCCCTCCCCCCCCCCGCGTAGTTTTGTTAACACAATGGCGGGGGGGGGGGGAGGATTTAGTCTATTCTAAATATCTAATTTGAAGGGCGAGCCCTTGTAGTGTATGTATTGGTTAAAAAAAGCCTAGTGCTTAACATATTTATTTTACCAGTCAATGAAAGAGAGAGAGACGGGAGAGAAAGATAGTTAGCTTATTAGTAATGAATAGTCACATAACATAACTGTCAGCCACTCCAGCGTACTATTAATTTTGTTTCCCGCCCCCGCGAAAGATAAATGAAATAATTAGATCTATATGTTGGTAACTGTATACTAGGGGGTTTGTTGGGCTTGCGCCCTTATACTATATTCGTCTTACTTGG
>NC_054700.1:21791060-21848934 GCF_016097555.1 Gigantopelta aegis | reverse complement strand
TAGTAGTAGTAGTAGGTGATGGTAATATAGTAGTAGTAGTAGTAGTAGGTAGTAGTAGTAGTAGTAGTAGTAGTAGTAGTAATAGTAGTAGTAGTAGTAGTAGTAGTAGTAGTAGTAGTAGTACCAGTAGTAGTAGTAGTAGTACCAGTAGTAGTAGTAGTAGTAGTAGTAGTAGTAGTAGTAGTAGTAGTAGTAGTAGTAGTAGTAGTAGTAGTAGTAGTAGTACCAGTAGTAGTAGTAGTAGTACCAGTAGTAGTAGTAGTAGTAGTAGTAGTAGTAGTAGTAGTAGTAGTAGTAGTAGTAGTAGTAGTAGTACCAGTAGTAGTAGTAGTACCAGTAGTAGTAGTAGTAGTAGTAGTAGTAGTAGTAGTAGTAGTAGTACCAGTAGTAGTAGTAGTAGTAGTAGTAGTAGTAGTAGTAGTAGTAGTACCAGTAGTAGTAGTAGTACCAGTAGTAGTAGTAGTAGTAGTAGTAGTAGTAGTAGTAGTAGTAGTAGTAGTAGTAGTAGTAGTAGTAGTAGTAGTAGTAGTAGTAGTAGTAGTAGTAGTAGTAGTAGTAGTAGTAGTAGTACCAGTAGTAGTAGTAGTAGTACCAGTAGTAGTAGTAGTAGTAGTAGTAGTAGTACCAGTAGTAGTAGTAGTAGTAGTAGTAGTAGTAGTAGTAGTAGTAGTAGTAGTACCAGTAGTAGTAGTAGTAGTAGTAGTAGTAGTAGTAGTAGTAGTAGTAGTAGTAGTAGTACCAGTAGTAGTAGTAGTAGTAGTAGTAGTACCAGTAGTAGTAGTAGTAGTAGTAGTAGTAGTAGTAGTAGTAGTAGTAGTAGTAGTAGTAGTAGTAGTAGTAGTAGTAGTAGTAGTAGTAGTAGTAGTAGTACCAGTAGTAGTAGTAGTAGTAGTAGTAGTAGTAGTACCAGTAGTAGTAGTAGTAGTAGTAGTAGTACCAGTAGTAGTAGTAGTAGTAGTAGTAGTAGTAGTAGTAGTAGTAGTAGTAGTAGTAGTAGTAGTAGTAGTAGTAGTAGTAGTAGTAGTAGTAGTAGTAGTAGTAGTAGTAGTAGTAGTAGTAGTAGTAGTAGTAGTAGTAGTAGTAGTAGTAGTAGTAGTAGTAGTAGTAGTAGTAGTAGTAGTAGTAGTAGTAGTAGTAGTAGTAGTAGTAGTAGTAGTAGTAGTAGTAGTAGTACCAGTAGTAGTAGTAGTAGTAGTAGTAGTAGTAGTAGTAGTAGTAGTAGTAGTAGTAGTAGTAGTAGTAGTAGTAGTAGTACCAGTAGTAGTAGTAGTAGTAGTACCAGTAGTAGTAGTAGTAGTAGTAGTAGTAGTAGTAGTAGTAGTAGTAGTACCAGTAGTAGTAGTAGTAGTAGTAGTAGTAGTAGTAGTAGTAGTAGTAGTAGTAGTAGTAGTAGTAGTAGTAGTAGTAGTAGTAGTAGTAGTAGTAGTAGTAGTAGTAGTAGTAGTAGTAGTAGTAGTAGTAGTAGTAGTAGTAGTAGTAGTAGTAGTAGTAGTAGTAGTAGTAGTAGTAGTAGTAGTAGTAGTAGTAGTAGTAGTAGTAGTAGTAGTAGTAGTAGTAGTAGTAGTAGTACCAGTAGTAGTAGTAGTAGTAGTAGTAGTAGTAGTAGTAGTAGTAGTAGTAGTAGTAGTAGTAGTAGTAGTAGTAGTAGTAGTAGTAGTAGTAGTAGTAGTAGTAGTAGTAGTAGTAGTAGTAGTAGTACCAGTAGTAGTAGTAGTAGTAGTAGTAGTAGTAGTAGTAGTAGTAGTAGTAGTAGTAGTAGTAGTAGTAGTAGTAGTAGTAGTAGTAGTAGTAGTAGTAGTACCAGTAGTAGTAGTAGTAGTAGTACCAGTAGTAGTAGTAGTAGTAGTAGTAGTAGTAGTAGTAGTAGTAGTAGTAGTAGTAGTAGTAGTAGTAGTAGTAGTAGTACCAGTAGTAGTAGTAGTAGTAGTAGTAGTAGTAGTAGTAGTAGTAGTAGTAGTAGTAGTAGTAGTACCAGTAGTAGTAGTAGTAGTAGTAGTAGTAGTAGTAGTACCAGTAGTAGTAGTAGTAGTAGTAGTAGTAGTAGTAGTAGTAGTAGTAGTAGTAGTAGTAGTAGTAGTAGTAGTAGTAGTAGTAGTAGTAGTAGTAGTAGTAGTAGTAGTAGTAGTAGTAGTAGTAGTAGTAGTAGTAGTAGTAGTAGTAGTAGTAGTAGTAGTAGTACCAGTAGTAGTAGTAGTAGTAGTAGTAGTAGTAGTAGTACCAGTAGTAGTAGTAGTAGTAGTAGTAGTAGTACCAGTAGTAGTAGTAGTAGTAGTAGTAGTAGTAGTAGTAGTAGTAGTAGTAGTAGTAGTAGTAGTAGTAGTAGTAGTAGTAGTAGTACCAGTAGTAGTAGTACCAGTAGTAGTAGTAGTAGTAGTAGTAGTAGTAGTAGTAGTAGTAGTAGTAGTACCAGTAGTAGTAGTAGTAGTAGTAGTAGTAGTAGTAGTAGTAGTAGTAGTACCAGTAGTAGTAGTAGTAGTAGTAGTAGTAGTAGTACCAGTAGTAGTAGTAGTAGTAGTAGTAGTACCAGTAGTAGTACCAGTAGTAGTAGTAGTAGTAGTAGTAGTAGTAGTAGTAGTAGTAGTAGTAGTAGTAGTAGTAGTAGTAGTAGTAGTAGTAGTAGTACCAGTAGTAGTAGTAGTAGTAGTAGTAGTAGTAGTAGTAGTAGTAGTAGTAGTAGTAGTAGTAGTACCAGTAGTAGTAGTAGTAGTAGTAGTAGTAGTAGTAGTAGTAGTAGTAGTAGTAGTAGTAGTAGTAGTAGTAGTAGTAGTAGTAGTAGTAGTAGTAGTAGTAGTAGTAGTACCAGTAGTAGTAGTAGTAGTAGTAGTAGTAGTAGTAGTAGTAGTAGTAGTAGTAGTAGTAGTAGTAGTAGTAGTAGTAATACCAGTAGTAGTTCCAGTAGTAGTAGTAGTAGTATTATTATAATAAAGAAAGTATGTCTCGTTTATCTCTCTGTCTCCTCCATCCTCATCCGTTCTCTGTCTCTCTCTCTCAGTCTGTATATGTGTTGTCTCTTCTCCGGTCTCTCTGTGCCTGTCTGCCTGTCTCTCTGTCTCTCTCTCTCTCTCTCCTCTCCTCTCCTCATCTCTCTCTCTCTCTCTCCTCTCTTCTCCCTCTCGCTCTCTCTCCTCTCTCTCTCCTCTCTTTCTTCATGCGTGTGAAGATGTGTATGTCTGCTTCACGTATGTACATGAGTGTGGGTATATGTGTGTAAATGTGTTCGTGGTTGTATGGAAATATACATGTATGAGCACGTGTGTGCAGTGATATTATTTATCATATTAAGTACATAATCCATACCTATTTACTTTCAGTATGACTGTTCTACCCTGTTCAAGGAAATGTTCTTTCTTTTGTTTAAAATATATTTTCCGGGGGAAAATGACTTGACCTCCTCCCACATAAACCTCATTCGCCACAATCTAGATACCTACTCCCAGCTAAAAGTCCTGCACCTATGTTACGAAATTTAATCCTTTTGTAGTAGTAGTTTTTACTTTAAAAAAAAAAAATCACATTCTAAAGGTAGCTATAGATAATACTAACCAAGTAATTTCCGGCTGGTCAAAGTTCACTTGTGATAGAGCAACAAAAGTTATTTCATTAGTGATAAATGTATTTGTTTGTGCGGAAGTTGGGTAGTCATAGACACTACCCGTGATCTTTGAAATGAGCGGTTTAACCCCCATTTTTTTTCTTCTGATTTACTTTAAGGGTGATGGGTGGTAGTATTTATATGTCGATTGATACATTGCATGTAGGTGTTTTAGCCACATGTTACTATTGTCGTCTATGGAATTTGATTTGGTGATATACACCCTAAAGGGTGCTCTCTTTGAACTGGCCTCAGGGTAGTGATAGCTCCCTTAAACAACGAATTCTGATTAGTTAGAACACACAGGGGCAAGTTTGAGTTTTCCGAAGGCAAATAAGCTATCCATAGGTAAATATATCAACGTGGATAAGTGGGAGGTTCCGGGGCATGCTCGTCGATCCATTTTGAGCTTATGATAGTCAGAGACGTAATTTCAGGATAGCTTAATGTTGAATATTGTGGATGATTATTTTTAAAAAGAGAAAATCCAATAGGCGGATGACGGTTCCCTATGAGCCCCATATAGATCCGACAATGTAAAGAATATGTATAATGTGTACGTTCCATGCGGACACATCAACAATCCCAGGGGTGTAGGCGGGGGGGGGGGGGGTGGGGGGGGGGGGGGGGGGGGGAGGGGGGGGGGGGGGGGGGGGGGGGGGGGGGGGGGGGGGGGGTTCGAACCGCTAAAGCAAATGGTCCGCTTTCAGAACTAATACATACAGGTTTATACATATGGAGTTTCTGGTGGTGCAAAAACAAAATAGAAAAGGTCCACTTGGTTCATATTCGAACCCCCCCCCCCCCCCCCCAGGTCCATCTCACGCTACGCCCCTGAATCCTGACCTTACATGAAGTTAGATAAAGGATTGCAATGTATATGTACCTCCTTTTTATCACTTGAATCAGACGAATCCATATTAAACATGCAGTCGACAAGCTTTGAAAATGGCGAAGGTCATACACCTGGAAACAACCTAGTTTCGTTTTATAAAGAATGTGCGTCACATGTCTCATGTCACATGATTACAGTGTGTGGATCAATATCTGTAAACACCTGCCTATGTGTGCGTGTTATATAAGTGCCCCCCACCCACCACCCCCCCCCCCCAAAGGCCTGTCATGAGTTTGCGGCAATTGTAAGATCTTTCCCACTAACAGAGCCGGTTTTGACGAGTGAAATAGCATATTAAATACGTGTTCTTGTCTAGAATACAGGTGTATGTACATGTATAGCCCAAGTAGTTCGTTTTGTAATTTATATATTTTTTCGTACATACGAAATTATTGGAAAGTAAAATCCAGATCTACTACAAACATTAGGACGACAACAGAAATCTTATTTATACAGACACTGACATGTAAATAGAAAAATATTTTAGTTTCCAAAAGGGATCTGTTAGTAGTAAATATTTTACAATTGCAGCAAAATCAGGATATTTCCCTTAATTTAGATAGCAGTAAACCAAATATCATCTCACCAGGTTAAAATTCCAAGTGCATATAAAAAAATTTTTAAACTTGTAGACCAACGCATGTCATTAGTGAAATCTGTGACAGGCCTTGTTATAAAATGTTGTGTCATTCAGGGTTCGAATTTCACCACGGCACCGACGGCAATTACTGTAAGTGCTCTCCTTACTTGCCGTTATGCCCCCAAAATCTTACGGTGTCGACGGTGAGAAAAATGCTGCGCTGCCTTACCTGGTTTGCTACCGTGCCCTTCAGAATTAATTTTTTTAAGCCAGCTTTTTATTATTTAGCGATGACACAAAATGTAACATCAAAAATCACATCTAGCGAAGTCGGACTGCTTGTTGACACACGAAGAAGAAGAAGAAGAAGTTTGTTTTATTTAACGACGCCACTAGAGCACATTGATTTTTTATCTTATCATCGGCTATTGGACGTCAAACATATGGTCATTTTGACACTGTTTTTGAAGAGGAAACCCGCTGTCGCCACATAGGCTACTCTTTTTTCGACAGGCAGCAAGGGATCTTTTATTTGCGCTTCCCACAGGCAGGATAGCACAAACCATGGCCTTTGTTGAACCAGTTATGGATCACTGGTCGGTGCAAGTGGTTTACACCTACTCACTGAGCCTTGCGGAGCACTCACTCAGGGTTTGGAGTCGGTATCTGGATTAAAAATCCCATGCCTCGACTGTTGACACACGAAGTGACAGGTCAGTTATACCAGGATGTAAAACAAAACGTGCTAAAATGCTCATAACAATAACGTTATTTATAGCAGTTTAAGTTGACGACAGATATAAATATATTCGTTGTGATTTACACATTAGTGATTTAAATATCATATTAACCAATATATATCTTTTCGACTTGGCAAGATGATTGGGACGTTGCGGTCACGAACAAACTTCATTCTGTCAAGCTGATCCTGAGAATGGCAGTCTTCCTACGGGTGGTGCAGGAAGGATGAAGTAGTCTTGTGACGTGCCCGTATATTTGATGCATTCATGTATTTTAACCCACTAGTGCCCAAGTACTCAAAATAAATTCAAAAAATTATTATATTTATTCAACTTACATACAGGTGTTGGTGTATATAGAACACTTCCATGGTGATTTTTGAATTTTCATAAATTTGTATATACTTTTAATAATGTAGCATATCTGCTACATTGTGCATAAAATGAAACTGTAGCATATATGCTACATGTTATTAACCTTGTAAAATACATTATTATGGCATATATCTGTATCAAAGTGTCGAAAACCATAATGTGAAATATTTTTTGTCTTAAAAACGTGATAGAAAGTAAGTTACCTGCACGCCCCTCTTTTGAAGGAAACATTTGCCTTCGTGTCCCTCCAACTTGCCTTGGTGCCCTAAGTTTTGTTATTAAACCGAAAGCAACACTTGCCGTGTCCCCTAGAAATTGAAATTCGACCCTTGCTGCCATGGCCCGTAAATTCACGCCATTTAATTTGAATCAGTGTCGATGTACCAGCTACTAAAATTAGAATGTCGAAAAGTTTGTTTTGTTTCACGACACCACTAGAGCACATCCGCTAGTGGGTGTCAAACATTTGATAATTCTGACTCGTAGTCATCACAGGAAACGCACTACATTTTTTAATATGGATCTTTTATATGCACTTTCCAATCAGTTGAATGGATTCACCGAGGTGGTTCGATCTTGCGACGTAAACACCTCAAGCGAGCGCTCAACCGACTGAGGTGAATTTCGCCCCAAGAATGACGATTTCTGGTAGGATAGTCAAAGACGATTCCCGTTATATCTGAAACTAGAATCTTAATTCCCTACGTTTTCCTGATTTAGTTTTACTTAACGGCAATGGCATGGGTTATAGTGTTAATATCTATTGAATTCCCTTTCTTCTAGGGGCGGGACGTAGCCCAGTGGTAAAGCGTTCGCTTGATGCGCGGTCGGTCTAGGATCGATCCCCGTCGGTGGACCCATTGGGCTATTTCTCGTTCCAGCCAGTGTTCCACAACTGGTGTAACAAAGGCCGTGGTATGTACTATCCTGTCTGTGGGATGGTGCATATAAAAGATCCCTTGCTGCTAATCGAAAAGAGTAGCCCATAAAGTGGCGACAGCAGGTTTTCTCTCTCAATATCTGTGTGGTCCTTAACCATATGCCTGACGCAATATAATCTTAAATGAAATGTGTTGAGTGCGTCGTTAAATAAAACATTTCCTTCCTTTCTTTTCTTCTAATGCAAAAATGTAACAGGTTCCCGCTAAGACTGTGCGATAACTTACAAAATCTGATGATTAATTAATCAATGTGCTCTAGTGATGTCGATACATTAAGCGTTGACTTTTATTTATACCTATGGTGGGTGTATGTTGAATGGAACGTTCCATGTACCAGCTTTAGGCTTTTTATCAAACGTCTCAAAGAATTTTAAAGAATTTATAACGTGTTTTGGCATACTTGGTATTCAGTGAGTTTGCTGCAATTTTTAAGATGTTATCGACTAACAGAGACATTTTGTATATTAAACGTGTTTCTGATCGTTCTAATATTTGTACTAGGTTAAATTTCATTTTATTTCCTAAAAACGATTTTCTCGTACGTACGAAATTATTTGAAGACAAAATATTAAGACGACCAGAAACACATTGAATATACAGACACTCATATTCGAAACAAGAAAATATATTTAATATGTAAGTTTAGTCGTAGAAATATTTTATTAGTCGGAAACATCTTACAATGCAGCACACTCGGGAATGTCCCTTTAATTCTATCGAACATCTGCAATGTAACACGTGTAACTGTTCTTTGTACGTGTTCAATCATCGCTGTTTTCACAGCTTGTGGACTAAATGTTTAATTGTGTGAGTGTTTTTGTGTAAATCCAATGGCCACGGTAAAGAGACACGGTTGTGTAAATCCATTGGCCATGGTAAAGAGACACAACTCTTGATGCCTTAATTGCTCGGTTATCCACCGTAGGCCATCACACATACAATATTGAAGCTGCACGCTACTCTCTTGTATCGTTTCCGTAATTGTTCTTCCAGTTTAGATGCAAAAAAAAAAAAAGAAAAAAAAAAAGATATGAAATAGTTATAGGTAAAAATAGTAAGTTTTAGAGTGTAACCCGGTAAACACGACAATAGGTGCATGGACCTTATAATTCAAGTACTTGTTATGTTGGTATAATTCTTAAGAGCCGATTGTGTAGTGGAAAGTTGATCGGCTGCTGCCAAGTTATTATAACTAATGATCGATGATGATGTTCCAACTCATTCCCTAAATTAACTAAAACTGCTACTGCTACTACTGCTATTACTGCTACTACTACTACTACTACTACTACTACTACTACTACTACTACTACTACTACTACTACTACTACTACTACTACTACTGCTGCTGCTGCTGCTACTGTTCCTGCTATTGCTACAACTACTACTGTTCCTGCTACTGCTACAACTACTACTGTTCCTGCTACTGCTACAACTACTACTGCTACCAATGCTACTACTACTACTACTACTACTACTACTAATACTACTACTACTACTGCTGCTGCTGCTACTGCTGCTACTACTACTACTATTACTACTACTGCTGTTACTACTACTACTACTACTACTACTACTGCTGTTACTACTACTACTACTACTATTACTACTACTGCTGTTACTACTACTACTACTACTACTGCTACTACTACTACTACTGCTGCTGCTGCTGCTGCTACTACTACTACTACTACTACTAGTAGTACTAGTACTGCTACTGTTACGTTTCAAGAAACAAACCACGGTGAAGATCCATTTTATATGAACACTCAGCGTATAAGTTATCAGCAAACAGAGGTGTGTTTTGTGTTGTTGTGTTCATTAGCATTGTACAAACAGATGCTCGAACCTCAGTTACCATCGTCATTATCACCCGGTGAATGGGGTAACAGTGACCTACACGAGACAACCAATTACCTTTGAACCTCACGTTTCATGGCGGTGTCATGTTTGTACTGGTGCTTTACAGTTATACAATTTGTTGATATCGTGTAATTTGTGTGTGTGTGTGTGGAGGGGGGGGGGGGGGGGGGGGGGGTAAAAACGAAAGAGAGAGAGAGAGAGAGAGAAAGAGACAAAGTATGAATGAATGTTTAATGACAGCCCAGCACGAAAAATACATCGGCTATTGGGTGTCAAACTATGGTAAATGCATCATCAGAGAGAGAGAGAGAGAGAGAGAGAGAGAGAGAGAGAGAGAGAGGAGAGAGAGAGAGAGAGAGACAGAGACAGACAGAGACAGACACAGAGAGACACAGAGAGACAGAGACATAGACAAAGAGAGACGTAGGCTTCCACTTGTAGTATTTATCGACCAGTTTTCCGCTCAGTGTTTCGGTTGGAAGCAGACGGCATCAAATACCTAAGCTTCTATACGTGGTGTATAACTAACGACTTTCTGTAGCAGGAATCGCTCTGGAATGCTCTCACAAATTCTGTGGACAACTGCTCCACCTTGTAGATGTATTGGTTTCTGGACGGAGTAGTCACCATCTATATATTACGACCAGATCTGGACTATTGTATAACTAAATCCGCAGGGCTCCGACAAAACGAGCAATGTGCCTTAGAAAGTTTGTTGTGTTTAACTAAGGCACATTGATTTATTAATCATCGGTTATTGGATGTCAAACATTTGGTAATTTAACATATCATCTAAGAGAGATAACCCGCTACCATTGTTTTTCAATTAGTAGCAAGGAATCTTTTATATGCACCATCCCAATGGATACCACATACCATGACCTTTGATATACCAGTCGTGGTGCACTGGCTGGAACGGGAAATAGCCCAATGGGCCCACCGACGGGGATCAATCCCAGACCGAACGCGCATCGGGCGAGCTCTTTATCACTGGGCTACGTCCCGCCCCTTAATATGCGTTAGTGGCCGATGGGTTCCTTTAAATTACTTATTAAAATGTATTATCTTGGTGTTGATTACTTATTAAAATGTATTATCTTTGTGTTGATTACTTATTAAAATGTATTATCTTGGTGTTGATTACTTATTAAAATGTATTATCTTTGTGTTGATTACTTATTAAAATTTATTATCTTTGTGTTGATTACTTATTAACATTTATTATCTTGGTGTTGATTACTTATTAAAATTTATTATCTTTGTGTTAATTACTTATTAAAATGTATTATCTTTGTGTTGATTACTTATTAAAATTTATTATCTTTGTGTTGATTACTTATTAAAATTTATTATCTTGGTGTTGATGGCGGTCGTCCCAAGCCATATGCCTGATAAATCTTCATTGTCACCCATCACCATGGTAACTGGCGGGAATGGCGATCACGCCAACCAAGATGTGTGTCCAATAAAATAGTTTTGTCGATATGCTTCCAGGACACGAGCTGATCTGAATCTAAATCAAATTTACTGGTCATATTTAAACTACCACCGGCTGTGTATTGTCTGCCTACTGATGGACTGGCCTCGTGGTTAAGCCATGGGACATAAGGCTGGTAGGTACTGGATTCGAAGCCCGGTACCAACTCCCACCAGAGCGAGTTTTAACGACTTAATGTGTAAATAACCCCTGAAGAAAATGTCCACGGCAAACAACAACAACAACAACATGCCACTGAAAAAAAATCTGAATATGGGTCAAGGCAAAAAAGTGCCGTGGATAATTAAAAACTCCACGGCAATCTCCACGTCATTGCCGATTGCCGTGGACAGTTGCACGGTAGGTGTAAGACCACTACACCGACTTTTCTCTCACTAACCACTAACCCACTGTTCTGGACAGACATCCCAGATAACTGAGGTGTGTCCCCAGGACAGCGTTCTTGAACCTTAGTTGGATATAAGCACGAAAATAAGTTGAAATAAAATGAACGTGGCTCCTTCTTTTAAAGGGATATTCCTGAGTTTGCTCCATTGTAAGATGTTTCCGACTAATAAAATATTTCTACGATTAAACTTACATATTTTCTTGTTTAGAATATCAGTGTCTGTATATTCAAAGTGTTTCTGGTCGTCTTAATATTTCTCAGAAGCCCAACCTGGATTTTGTCTTCAGATAATGTCATACGTACGAAAAAACAATATTTTAGGAAATGAAATAAAATTTAACCTAGTACGAAATATTATAACGACCAGAAACACGTTTAATATACAGACACTAGTATGTTATGCAGAAAAATATATTTGGTATGTAATTACAATCGTTAAAAGATCTCTGTTAGTCGATAACATCATAAAAATTGCAGCAAACTCAGGAATGTCCCTTTAAAACATTTTTTTTTAAATATAAAAGAGCTTACAGCCTAGACCGAATATATCTGTCTGTGTAAAGATACATTTCATATTTTATATTTATTTTAAAAACCATTTGTCTATTTTGTACGGATTATTACGTGTTTGTTTTAGTGGAATTTAGTAGAACAGGTGATAAATCGAGCGCAATCATTTCGATGACAATCTTTTACTTTTCGAACTGTCCTCTTTCTGTCTCTATAAAGCCATTGAACATAAGATATAAATATAAAATAGACAAATAATTAAAACATAAATATAAAAAATATAAAAATTGCTTTACAAAGACAGAAATATTTAGTTTACTTACAGCCCTATTACAACGGTTTGTTTTGTTTTTGCTTTGTTTGGTTTTCTATTTCATTTTACTATTATAGTTTGTTTTGTTGTTTTTGTTTGTTTATTTTTGCTTGTTTGTGTTTGTTCTTTTGCATTTGCAGGTGCTGATCCACGGGAAGCTGTAGGGGTTACTAATTTCCAATTAAACACCGAAATGCCCGAAAATCCTGTGTTATACTCTCCCTTTACACCGCCTGAAAATGCCCGGTTTTTGTAATTCAAGGATATAATATGCAAATTGCATCGCTAAATACGAAACCATGCTGAGTTTGCTAGCGTTGTACTGTGATTCCGACGAATGGAGAATGTTCCACGGCTACATGTTTAGATTGCCTACATTATCATGTTTAGATTGCCTACATTATCATGTTTAGATTGCCTACATTATCATGTTTAGAATATTAGGGCTGACTTTACAAAGCCTGTTTATGTGCTACACGCGTGTAACTACATATATTTACAATGCTTAAACACCTGCGTTCAAGACAAAAAAACCCCACAAAAACACAGTCTTCGTAAATTCGGTCCTTAGTGTTTGTATATTCAATGTATTTCTGGTCGTCATAATGTTTTTAGAGGCCTAAACGTGATTTTAACATTTAACAATATTGAACATAGGAAAACAAAAATATATAATAGGAAATTGAGTTTACTATAGAAAGAAAAATAAAAGCCGAAACTACTACTGTCGTTCTATTAAAATAATCGTATTAGTATTTAGGGTTTTTTTGGTAGACGAAGCCCTACAAAAACAAAATACAAAGAGACCCTAAATCTAGTACATTGAGGTGAGGTGTTCATTGTGCATGTGGCCATCCCCTATAATGCAGTGAAGCATTTGTATTAGATATTAAGCATCGGTCGTCTGCCCAAAAGTACAAATGATATTTTCTATAATGCCAGATAGAACGGTGGAAAAAACCAGAAACAAAAAATAATAGAAAGACACACCAAAATGCCAAGAAACTATTGCCACCACCACCACCACCACTACTACCATCACCACTACTACCACCATCATCACCACTACCACCGTCATCACCACTACCACTACCACCACCACCACTACTACTACCACCATCATCACTCTCCAAACAAAACACCCCTCTCCCCCAACAACAACAACAACACAAACCCCTACACAAACCCGACCGTATATTGGCCTCATGACCAGTATATTTAAAGACACAAAAGCTTTTATGTGCCTGCCTACAGGGCTAAATTCACTATAGCCGCCACTCTGATCAGTAAAATATGAAAACGGCCATACCTTTTTAATCCATAATGCTAGAAACGTTGTTTTTTTCGGTCATATTTGACATGACGATTACGGTGGAAATGTTAAAGAACCTGCCATTGTAATGCTTTAAATTCAAGGTGGCCGACACCGAATGTCTAAATGAATCGAAATCACTCATCAAACTTTGATCAGGTCAAAACGGCCATAAGACCATCATATAATGTAACCTTACTATACACAAACGAGTTGACATATATCGTGTTCGTTCTCACAGGAACTGCGGAACGTAATAAATCACAATGACGTAATTTGGGTTGTGGTACGGTGTGTACATGCACCCTCTCATGGGACAATGTTTGACAAAACAAAGAAGACATACTCATAAGCAGCGGTGGTCCGATTAATTGGAATAATCGAAGATTGGTTGATAAAATCAGAATTCCAACTAATCGATTACAATTTCTGGTAATCGATTATAAACGAACATACAAATACCTTATGCTACGGAAATAGCCGAAGTGACCCGAATGGTATCCATAAAAACGGTAACTACTAAGTTCAACTTTGTATTATTTCCGCAATGATCTGTGAAAGGTAATGCTTATATGGCGTTACCAGTTTGCATAAATACATAATATGCATTATACCCTACAATAAAAAATTTGATTTATTTGACGAAAGATAAAAGTCAAGTCGGGTAATTGAGCGTCCTATTTTTCAACCTGTGAGATCCGTGCGTTTCACCAATAATTTTTATTATAACAACAAATAATTAGATACCTAGAGTAACAATACGCTTCAGTGGTGTCAATAAGCAAACAAATTTACATATTTTTAACCTTGAGTAAACAAAAACAAGTTTAAAATGGCGATAACCGATTATAACCGATGATTGGCAGGTTCAACTAACCAATCATCAGATATGAAAGTTCAACCAATTCACACCACTACCTATAAGGGTACAAGACAGGGGAGCAGGGTGGTTACTGCAGAAAATCCTCACATTCGGGCAAAAACAATTGAGAAATTCGAGAAAAACGAGCTGGCCTGAATACTTTTCACCATGTATTGTCATTACTGTACCCACAATATTAGTTGTAACCCATGTGAAAATGCTTCGAGATTCACTTGCAACCCTGTATAGCTATTTGGCACTAATATAAAAATGAATAAATGTTATAATCCAAAATCGGACACTTGTGTTTAATTCGGGCAAAAAATCAGCCAGCCCCCCCCCCCCCCCCCCCCGAAAAAAAAAATGGTGGGAGCCCATACGCCTATGAACATACTGTCTACTTAAATATCTCAAAATAACAGACATTAATTTTGGCTCATTAAGGTCCACTCCCACCCCCAACCCCCGACCACCGACCAGCTTCTGTGCCTTTGTCACTGTCTTAGTAGGATGTATGGCCATCATTAATAAAATATGATCCACATAAATAGCCGAGAGCGTTTAAAGGTCTGTTTATTTGTTAACGTTTATAATGTATCTATTCTTGGCGAGTAACTCGACTCGTGAAAGTTAATAAAATATTAGGAAAGTTCTTTGTAACTACGATACGATGTATAACTACGGTATCAGCATATCCTGTCCTTATCTAGAACCAGATACCCCACAAAAAAAGAGAAGATAGATCGACCAAATGTTAGTCACCAGTAGGGTCGTAATGTGTGTATAAAGTTAGTTTGTTTTGTTCAACGACGCCCCTAGAGCACATTGATTTATTAATCATAGACTGTTGGATGCCAAACATTTGGTAATTTTAGAACAGCCATTCCCCAGGACAACACGCCCTTCCTGATTCGTATATAAGAGGACTGCCACTCCAGGACAATACACCCTTCCTATATCATCTATAAGAGGACTGTCATTCCATGACAATACACCATTCCAACATCTATAACAGGACTGTCATTCAGGACAACACGCCCTTCATACGTCATCTATAAGAGGACTGCCACTCCAGAACAATACATCCTTCCTACATCATCTGTAGGATAACTGCCAATCCCAGGATGATACACCCTCCCCATCCCCACCACTTTATTTGTAGGAGGAAAATGCTACTCTCCAGCACAATACATACGTCCTACTTCATCTTTACGAGGACTGCTACTTCTCGAGACATCATATTCCCACGTCATCTGTAGGAAACTGCCACTCTCAAGACAGATTCGACAAATATAACCTGCACTACATAGACCTCCAAGTGATAAGTTTGTGTGTTTGTTTTGTTTAACAACACCACTAGAGCATATTGATTAATTAATCATCGGCTATTGGATGTCATACATTTGGCAGTTCTCACTCGTCATCAGAGGAAACCCGCTACATTTATCCTAATGCAGAAATGGATCTTTTATATGCACTTTCCCAACAGAAAGGAAAACATATACCACGGCCTTTGACCACTTGTGGTGCTCTGGATGAAACGAGAAAAAAACCAATCAGTTGAATGGATCCACCGAGATGGTTGGATCCTGCGACGCAATCACCTCAACCGACTGAACTTATCCAGGTAATAACCAGAAACAAATATGCCATGATGTCGTTTATTTCCCTGATATACGCATTCGTTATCAATGATACATGTATTAATGAGTCAGAGAAGTGTATAATACATGCACGTTTTTAAATAGAACTCAAATGATGTGTCTTTGTATAGTGGGTTTTTTTGTGTGTTAGAAATGATGGATAACTATACACGACTAATACAACGTACTTGCTCACAATAAATGTCCACAAAACATAAATGTACTTTAAAATATACTCCGACTGTACACAACTATTCAAAAATGGCAAATATTTAACTAACATCTTAAATCTTTCATTTTTATGACAATTCTCTTACTTTATAAATCATAATATACTACTAATAAAATTCTAATATACAGAAAACAACTCGAATACCATTATTTTACATATTATTTTAAACAAATGCATGAGATCAAACACATGTATTGTATTATAATACAACAATACAACACTGCAAGACAAAAACAAACAATAATGTTTAGTCACTTGTTTCACATGTTGCATTTGTGTGCATATGAAACCAACGTACACATAACAATGCTAACTATATGGATTCTAAGACATACTCTGTATGTGTTTGATTAAGAAGACAGGGGTGGGGGATATGTGCATCTGAAATGGGGGTGAAGGTGCAAACTGTTTATCTCGTCAAGTGCTGGATATAGCATTATATTCTAGCCAATCATATCAAAAGGGATAAACAAGGTCTGTCGAAAACAAAGGCCTGTGCCGTTATTGTGTATCCGCCCATGAGAGTGTTAATGTATATACACATGTTATGAACTCTTGGATGATATGTAGGATTATGTCAAATATAGCACTTTCTATTACGTTATCTATGCGACTTCATCTGACATATAAAAATGTATTATTTATTTATTAAACTATTTAAAATGTATCTCCCATCTCTTGATATATGGCTGTGTTATGCTTAATTTTATAGTGGGATGATTTCTACTTAGAGTTATTTTAAAAGTATTTTGTGTGTAATATTCCGGAATATTTTCAGGATTTTCAAAATCTAATGATAAAAAAAAAACCCAGACAGAATATAGAAACAAATAAGGGAAAATCAGTCTGGCATAGAAGACACACACTACTTCTTAGAGTCTTATTATTATGGTTCGGCTTGTATTCCGGACATCAAACGTAAGGCTGGTAGGTACTGGGTTCGCCTCCCGCTACAGGCACCCACTCAGGACGAGTTTAACAACTCAGCTGGAAAGTGTAACAACTCAGCTGGAAAATGTAACAACTCAGCTGGAAAGTTTAACGTAACTACGCTGACTCCTCTTTCACGGTCCACTAACAACTAACCACTAATCCGCTGTCTTGGACAGATAACCGAGGTGTTTGCCCAGGACAGCGTGCTTGAACCGTGACTGGATGTAATAAATAAATAAATACATGATCATAAACCAGTAATAAGATTAACACATCGGAAACTTAGAAATATGTTTAAAAAACAACATAATTTGTTCAAATTTGAAATGGAAATTCATCCTCTCTTGTAATGTAATTGATAAAAAGAAGAAAGAAGACGAAGAAAGAAACACACAACAAAAATATACAGAAACATGTGTTGTCTTGCTTGCTATTCGCCCATCTAAAATATCTGAATTGTTGTTGGATGTCTAACTAAATGATAGCATGTTACTGTGATATATCACTATACTAGCTAGTATGCCATCTTCCAGATTGACATTCAACATTTTATTAATTGACACGACTATGCCACAGACGTACATAAAATCTTACTAATATCGATATTTTACCAACTGAAGTGTATACCTGGTCAATCAACGCAGATATTATATTAATTTATTGAATGAATTTGTATGCAATGTCAAAATATTCGTTGCACTCCGTCTTGTACTAACAAACGATGATTGTTTTAATTGCGAAATCCATTTAAATCAAAACCTGATATATTAAAATGTATATTATTATAACATTACGCATGTACCTTCGCAAATCGAAAAGGATCATTAGATAGAAAACAAGGAAATATTTTTAAAAATAAAACCCTCAATAAACCAAACATTCATCTGATCGATATGTCCATAGGCGAAGATCTTTTACGGGTCATCACCAGTGAAAGGTAAAGGTCACACGGCTCGCATAGTAAAATGTCCACCATTAGCATCAATGTATGCTTCACATCTGTCAATTTCTTTTGTTTTCCTGTCGTAACAGCATAGAAGGTTCCACAAGTGCATAGGTTATTGTCCAATTCATGTTTTGATTTGCCCATGTGTCCACGTCAATCTCTGCATTGTAAATCCTATTGTTTTGTATTTCTACAGCATCCGTTCGTTGTTCCCACACCTGTGTCCACGTGTGTTGACCACAGAGTCCAAAGTACGTCTATCTTGAGATCAGTCATTGAAAAACAATATATCCAGCGTTGCGTGTGTCATCATACTTAAACCAGCGAGAATCTGAAATTTCGAAGACGTAAAAACATGAAATACACGTTTGATATAGAGAATGGGTCGCTGAACACCTATGTCCGAATTTACGAGACCTTGTTTTTCTTAATCGCTGGTGTTTAAGCATTGTAAATGTACGTAGGGGGCGGGACTTAGCTCAGTGGTAAAGCGCCCGCTTGATGCGAGGTCGGTTTGGAATCGATCCCCTAATATCGGTGGGCCCACTGGGCTATTTCTCATTCCAGCCAGAGCACCACGTCTGGTATATCGAAGGCCGTGGTATGTGCAGTCCTGTCTGTGGGATGGTGCCTATATTAGATCCCTTGCTATTAATGAAAAAAAAATAGCGGGTTTTCTCTTTATGACTGTCAAAATGACCATATTTTCGACATCCAATAGCCGATGATTAATAAATCAATGTGCTCTAGTGGTGTCGTTAAACAATACAAACTTTTGTGTGTGTAAATGTATGTAGTAACTCGCGTGTAAGATAAGCAGGCTTTGTAAATTCGGCTCTTATTGTTTGACATCCAAATATTCGATGTGTATTTTTGTGCTGGGATGTCGTTAAATATTCATTCATTCATTCATTCATTCATCCATTCATTCATTGAACAATTATATAGCACAGCACATGTCATTGTATCAATGCTAAGAACATTCTGCTCTCCAAGATTGTGTGACCTACCTCTTTGTAATTTTTACGTACTTTGGGCAACATTATTGGAATACCTATGTGCATTTTATTTATTCTATAATAAACACTTCACACAAACCGTTTGATAAGCAACACAAAAGGGCATGTCTGTCTGCTTTAACTTCATGGATAAAGCTAAGATACTATTTCTTGTCTCAACCAGTGCCCCGCAACTGGTGTACCAAAAGACGTGACGTGTACTATCACGTCTGTGAGATGGAATATATAAAAGACCCCTTGCTCTTATTAAATAAACCCTGATTAGCCCATGGAGTGGCGGCAGATTTCCTCTCTCACTATCTGTGTCGTTTTACCCATATGTACGACGCAAAATAACCGTAAATAACAATGTGCAAATAAAACATTTCCTCCTAATAATAATAATACGGTAACTTACCAAAACAGTGACGTAATAACAACATTTTAACAACCAGAATACACGCCTGGTACCAAGACTGTAACCTACCAATACATGGACTTAATAATACAATATTCTACCAGTACCTTGATGCAGTAACACCACATTAACCTAATAATACAGTCGGATAAAGTCAATACTGACATGTTAATGCAGTGTCGTAATAACAATACAATGACCTCCCAATAGTGACGTCATAACAATACAATGATATACTAATATAGTAACACACCAAGAACATTATATACCGATAGTGACGTCATAATATTATGGAAGAAAATAGTTAAATATCAATGTTGTGACGTAAAAATAATACTGTAGCCTATCAGTAGTGTGACTTGGCAACAATACAACAACCTACCAAATTCAGTGACATAAAAAGACTGTTAACTACGAATGTAGTAAATAATAACACGGCACTGGAGTACAAATAAAATACAGTAATGTAAATGATAAGATATACTGAAGGTATTTCATGGGGTTTTGTTTTCGAATACGATTTTTATCATTATGTCAACTCATGATGTGTGAAAACACGAGTTGACATAAAAATCGTACTAAAAAACCACAATGAAATGGTCTATTTATTATATACAACTTACCTAATTTTGGACAATTATCTTTAGTTTTTTGTTAATATATTTTGCTTATCCAATCGAAAACACGTAACGCCATGATATATTTGATTTATTGTAACTTTTGAAGAACATTTACTTGACTAATGAGAAGACAGTTACGAACTATAACGGAGGGTAATAACAATGCAGTGACGTAATGAGAAGACAGTTATGTACCATAATGTTGCGTAATAACAATGCAGTGACGTTATGAGAAGACAGTGACGTACCAACAACATGGCATAATAAACAATGCTGTGACATAGTAAGAAGACAGTTACGTACCAATACAGGTGGGAAAAGGAGTGACCTTGGCCGGATCATACTTGCTTGAGACAGTTCGCTTCTTAATGGAATTGGATCTGCTAAATAATAATAATAGTAATAATAATAGTAATAGGAAAAGTACTAGTAATAATAATAATAATAATAATAATAATACCTTTAATACCTATTCAATAATAATAATAATAATAATAATAATAATAATAGAAATAGTATTAGTAAAAATAATACTAATACTGATAATAATGATAATAATAGTAATAATTGTAATAATAATAATAATTTTATCTTTAATAGCTATTCAGTATCCGTTGTCTATACCTACACATGCATACAAATCAAAATTCCAAAACATTACATCATTATCTAACTTGTGTAAGGACAATTGCCGTTAACATTTTCCATGACAATTGATTATAGAATTTTACAATCCATCATCACATCGGTTGAAACTAACCCATCAATTTTCGATTACAATAATAATGATGATGATGGCATGATGGCGATGACAATGACAATGACAGTAATACCATTATACATAATAACTTAAGTGGATGGTGATTATGATTGTCATCTGCTGATGGCGATGACGTCGGCGCCGATATTGATAAAGATAACAAACGATAAAAGTAGTAACATTTGTGAATACCACATACATTTTAATACAGTAGCAGAGGTAACAAGCTTGGATACTGCTAAAACAATTATTGCTGTTTTAATTTATTTGGAAACTGAATATGTTTTTTCTAATATATATATCGATGTATTTTACCTTTAACGTCATTCAGAGTAGTTCGTGTTCGTCGATAGTTATCTACACAATGCACTGAAAATAGAAGAAAAACAAACTGAATATTGCATTTTATACATGAAATATATATGTTGCAAAGACGTCGACAAAGAAGACGAAGAAGACCAAAAAAAAAAAAAAAAAAAAAATTCAGTCATCTGTCCGTCCATTCATTCATCCTTCTTTTCGTCCGTCCGTTCATCCATCTATACCTCATTTCATCCATCAACCAATCCATCCATCCATACATCAATCCGAAGTTCATTATCTATCCATTTCTCCGTCAAATTCCTAAATCCATCCATCCATCCGTACAACCATTTACTCCGTCCTTGCTCGTTATTTCTTTCACTGACTAAAGCTGTATCGTAAAGCTGTAACCTAACCGGTCGCGAGCGACGCGGGCGATTATTTTAGAAATCATTGATTTCAATTACCGTATCCTAACCGCGCGCGCGTGTGCAGTTAGGATACGGCAATGGGAATAAATGATTTCTAAAATAATCGCTCGCGGCCGGTTAGGATACAGCTTAACCTAACTGGCCGCGAGCGATTATTTTCGAAATCATTGATTTCAATCTCCGTATCCTAACTGTACGCGTGCGACGCGATGGATTTTCTTTTTTAAAAATCATTGAATTCAATTGCTGCATCCTAACCGCACGCGTACGGCGCGACGGATTCATGTAGTCGAGAGCGACAAACATATATTAACTAATCAAACAACTTTTACTTGGCGGTTTCAACTGTTGATACCAATTTTAAAATGAAGACTGTCGTTATGGTCGCGTCTGGTTAGGATATAAATATTATCGCGGTGCACGCATCGCTCACGTCCGGTTAGGATACAGCTTTAAGTTGTATCCTATACGGCCGCGAGCGATTAGTTTAGAAATCATTGTTTTCAATTGCCGTATCCTAACTGGACGCGTGCGACGCGACACATTTATCCGTCGCACCGTACGCGTCCGGTTAAGCTGTATCCTAACTGGTCGCGATCGACGCGAGCGATAGTTTTTTTTAGAAACCATTGATTTCAAATGCTGCGTCCTAACGGCACGCGTATGGCGCGACAGATAATTATGTCGCGTCGAACGCGTGCTGTTAGGATGCAGTAATTGAAAGCAATGATTTCTAAAATAATCGCTCGCGTCACTCGCGGCCGGTTAGGATACAGCTTTACCGGACGCGTGCGATTTAGTTTTTTTAGAAACCATTGACTTCAGTTGCTGCATCTTAAAGCTCTATCCTAACCGGCCGCTAGCGACGCGAACGATGCGAGATATTATTTTTGAAATCATTGATTTCCATTGCCGCATCCTAACTGCACGTGCTACGCGACAGATTTATATGTCACGTCGCACGCGTGCGGTTAGGATACGGAAATTGAAATAATGATTTCTAAAATAATCGCTCGCGTCGCTCGCGGCCGGTTAGGATACAGCTTAACCGTACACGAGCGCGCAACACAATACCGAAAGGAATTGTTTCTATTTTTGTCGGGCGACACGAACGACAAACATATATTAACTAACCAAACAACTTTTACTTAGCGGTTTCAACTGTTGATAACAATTTTAAAATGAAGACTGTCGTTATGGTCGCGTCTGGTTAGGATTTAAATATTATAGCGTCGCTCTCATCCGGTTAAGATACAGCTTTAAGCTGTATCCTAACCGGCCGGGAGCGCAGCCAGCGATGCGAGCGATTATTTTAGAAATCATTGAGATACAGCTGTAGTCAGAGTTCAATAGTCTATTCATCATGTACTGACCTTGACACATAGCCCATTCCCCTTCTGGTTCAGCTTGTTCTCTCTGGACATAGCGATCAAGCTGCATGGATGCTGCAAGAAAATATCAAGTCATCCACACATCGTTTACTATTAGTATCTTTTCTATGCTTTTTAATTAATTAATTTTTGTTTTAATTTTGTTAAACGGACAAAACAATGTCTCTGTCTCCACTTGTATAGATCGGGAATTCAACATCAGTGATGTAGTATATTTTTACAAAGTTATTTTCGAGAAGATATCTACATGTACTAAGTCACAGCGATTTAGATACGTATTTAAACCGGAAGTAGTAAACAAATGATATCTAAATAACGGAAACTTGTGTAGAATTATAACCAGTGCGCCACGACTGGTATATCAAAGGCCGTGGTATGTGCTATTCTGTCTGTGGGATGGTACATATAAAATATCCTTTGCTACTAATGGAAACACGTAACGGGTTTCCTCTCTTTGACTGTCAAAATTACCATATTTTTTACATCCAATAGCCGATGATTAATAAATCAATGTGCTCTAGAGGTGTCGTTAAACAAAACAATTTTGTGTGTGTGAAGAATTCTATTTATGGCACATACTAAAGAAAGACCCCAGGTTTAAAGGATATTTAAATGTCTTCCAACCCAGTACCTACCAGCCTTATGTCCGATGACCTAACCACGACACCATAGTGGTTGGTGATGCTACTTGAGCCGTCTATTGTAGCAGTAGTGAGATTCGTCTTTTCAATTCAAAACAAAGTGCAAAACTTTGTGCAAAATAACTATGAGCTACAAACATCAAATAGTTGTAGTTTAAAAACAAACATACTGAGACTGGTAATCTAAAGTGGTTTTGTCCACGTTTTATGAAAGTAATATAGTATTCCACAAATTTTATACACTATTTTGTATTCATTATTATCATCATTTATCATTATCATCATTTTTATTATTACTATTTATTATTTATGTTTGTGATAATAATTATATTACTTGGTGTAAATGTTCTTTCCTTTACAAAACTATATAAAACTGATCACAGTTACCTTGATCTGACTGTCGTCGAGTCTGACCTGAAAAAAACCAACAATAAAATACACAAAAATACACAATATTCTGATATATTCCTATATTCCTATATTCCTGTTAATTCTTATACATTTCTAAGTATTAACAACATTGTACATTTTCAAAACATCTTTTTGACGCTATCGTATACATAATATTATTAGCATTGTAGACTCGGAGTTAATAACATGTTAGTCAATATTTGTGCTGCTTTCAGAAATACTTATAAACCCTACTGAAGTTTACAATTTAGTATAATTAAATAATTATATTATAATGTAACACTTATAATAATAATAATAATTATCAGACGAGAGAAAGGATCAGACATTATTCTGCTAGTATAGTGAAGAAATTATAACAGTAATTTAAAGAAACAAGATGAATGAGAGTTAACATAATCAAAACAAAGTAATGAAAAAAGACCATACAATTAATGCTAACAGTAACAAGACAAACACCCGGGGAAGAGAGTAAAATAGTATTAGCATTGTAGATTTTAAGCTATTCCCCAGTGAGACATGTCCATGTGAATAATACTGACACACTGAATCCTCCAAAAACAGTGGGTGGAATTTATTACTTCACTGCCCTGACTGGAAACATACTCAGATATCAATTCAGTTCTGTGATATTATTCTGAGACAAACGATTAGAATAGTAGATCAGTTACACACCGTTGTAATTGTAAATTGATAGCAGTGGTTCCAGGAAATATTTGAGGGAGGAGAGTGGTTGGTTGGTGGGTGCTAAAGGAAAAGGGACACATAAGCCAACTCGTGAAATGGCCAACCTAATGAATAGTTTTTTGTTCTTCTTAAAAGTCAGAAGAAAGTCATTTGAATATATTAGTGGGGACGGATCCATTGGTTTTCCCCTCCAGGCACGGCGGGGCAAGGGGGGCTGAATAAAAAATATTATTGGTGGTAAATCTTAAGGCAGAGTTGAATTTTACTTGTAGAATGTAGGAAATTGCATTTCAGAACATGTAGTTTTCTAAATTATACAAGGAAGAATACTCCCGAACGCCCTAGAAACTCTGCTTTGCGCCTTCGATCTCAGTCTTCCCCCACTCCAATGTCTACTTGTTGCCGCCGTACCTGCCCCTGGATCCGCCTCTGGTGGGTACACATCTTCGTTGAACTGGGATTCATCAACACAACACAATCATAATCCTCACCCGAACCGCCACTGAATCTTACGAACGTATGTATACTTACATCTACAGTCCACACCTGGCCAGCCTTGTTCGCCCCTAGCTCCTTTATAGCCCTTGAATCCGGGCACGCCGGGCACACCCGACTCTCCCCTCTGTCCCGGCTTCCCTGGTGTGCCACCGTCTCCCTTTTTACCTCGTCTGCCGGGCACGCCGTCGGTGCCATTTCGGCCGGGGATTCCTGGAATTGTAATTAAATAGTGTTGGGAATCGGCTGGAATTTTATTATTGATCACTGATTATAATTGGTTTACGCCAACCGATCAATTTTCGATTACACAATCGGTTAGAATTATGCGAACATAAGAAGAATTTCTATGAATTACGACTATGCACCCCGTGTGGTGTTCATCGGAATTCCGACGCCATATAACCGTAAATACAATGTGTTGAGTGCGTCGTTAAATAAAGCATTTGTTCACCGGAATAGACCCTACAAATCGCAAATTTCCCCATTAATATCTATTATGTATGTTTCCTTTACATATCCCCTACAAAAACAACAACAACAACGACAACAATCAAATACATCCCCCCTCCCCCGACGAAAACCACCAAGATATTTCCATCTATTCCATCATTTAAACTGTGTGAACAATTAAGAGGTGACGATTTCAGCGACAGTCGATTATGAAATGTTATTATCGATAATCATACCGGGAGAACCCAACCGATCAATTTTCGATTATAATCGATCACTGGAACATACAATTAAAGCTGCTGTCTAGGGTATGCTCATATTATGCAACCATGCAGACAATCAACTTTTTTTTGTACTGCCCATAGCCATTTTTCGATATTGTTTGACAATATTTGCTATCTATGTCATACGAAAAAAAAGTATTAATCTCCATTTTAAAATCGAAAAATTGGTTTGTGTTACGCAGTATTTAAAACATGGCTACAGATTTCACCAGCCTCGGTGGCGTTGTGGTTAAGCCATAGGACATAAGGCTGATAGGTACAGGGTTCGCAACCCGGTACCGGCTCCCACCCAGAGTGCGTTTTAACGACTCAATGGGTAGGTGTAAGGCACTACACCCTCTTCTCTCTCACTAACCACTAACAATTAACATCTAACCCACGGGTCCCTTTATTTCTTCTGCTTTTATGGCAGTGCTCCTATCTTTCAACGTGTTTTAGTGTCCATCTCCACATCCCAGTCCCTGTACCTTCAACCGGGAAATGTGCTTTCTTTGTAACCAGTCTGACATGTAATTAAAATTGTTCCAAAACTGAGCAGATGGGTGTCGGTGGTGAGAGTGCGCCATACTTAATCTGTTTTGCCTGTTAGATCTATAAATACATAGTTTAAACACATTTTTATTTTATGGATGATGGGTATGAAAAAAACAGTGCCCACCAACACCTCACAATATGATCAACTCTGCAAGTGCGCTCCATAACTAACCTGGTACCCCTGGAAGTCCATCTAGTCCATCCTTGCCGACGTGTCCCATCGGTCCCGGTGCACCTGACGGTCCTATGGGACCTGCAAGACAATGAAAGGGTAGAAATGTTTTTTAATGTATTTGTTTAAAAACGTTTTTTTAAAACTTTTTATTTATTATTTTAATTTTTCTTTCAGGTGTGTATGTCTTTTCTGTTGCTTTCAAAAACGTTGTTGTTTTAATCAACATTCTAGAGATCACAAGATCGATGCATTCAATACTTCTGTTTCTATTCCAAAGTTCCTGTACTAGTGACTAAAAGGATGTGGTGTCCAAACCCACGTCATAAAGGCGGCGCCACACGTTACGGGTGTCTCAAACGAGAATAGCCGATTAGGCAAGACAACATTACCATTTCACTGGATGCTATGCAGTCAGGTTATAGGGCTTAACGTGCACAAATCAGAGCACGCTGATGTAGCGCACGCCTGTCATGGGCACAGGAGACGCCCAGGACAAGAAAGGGTTTGGGGTGGGTGGGTGGACACTTGTGGGCTATGAAATTATGATTATCTTGTAGGATTAAGTCCGAAATAGTAAATATTTGAGAAGTTTCATTAAATAATTTGGCGCTTTTCGGAACGGTTCATCAAAAATAAACTTAAAGGAGCTATTTGAGTAATTGTAACATAGTTGGTCTAAATATAGCTTTTTTTCAACCTTACCTTTATGGAATCGGTTGGCATCGCCTTAAGTAAATTAATTTATTCATGCTTTAATTATCTCCCTTGTAAATTAGTACGATTTATCTACTGAGGTAAGTCTCGCCTTATCGTAAGTCCACGATATCGTAAATACATCGTAGATCCTACCTGTCGTAGACTAGGAACCGATATGGCGGCTTACCTCTTATTTTTCACTTACTGTATTGCATTTACCATAGCCGATGTATTTTTTTGTGTGTGTGCTGGGGTGTCGTTAAACATATATTCATTCATTCATTCATTCATTCATTCATTCATTCATTCATTCATTCATTCATTCATTCATCCATCCATCCATCCATTCATGCATTCATTCATTCGCTTCAACTACAGTGACAACTCACCGACTGGTCCTTTACCTCCTGGGAAACCCAGCAGTCCCCTGTCACCCTTCTCCCCGCGGTCACCCTTCGCTCCCGTCATACCTGCAATATAATCACACGTCGCTGATTTCAGGGCATTTTAAATGAGAGGGAGTCATTTACAAACAGACTGGCAGACGGTAAAAAAGTTTGTTTTGTTTAACGACACAACTAGAGCACATGCAGGAAAATAAGAATATAATTGTTTGCCAACAGATAATTGTTTTTAAAAAATCAAACAAAAGTGCACAGACTAAATTCCTCCCCATTAGGGAACGTCGTTCTCTTACTATGGTATTTACTACATGGTATTTATTTCTGAGTCAATTGTTTTCTAATTTGCACACCAATATAGTGGAGGTTTTTTGTGTTATTTCCAAAACACTTTTACTTTTCTTCCTGCGTCAAATCAAACTGAAATTATTTACAAAAAACACAATGTTCTTGGAGGCTGGGAAGGACTATAGATTATTATACAAATAATAATGTACTACGTATTGTAGATTTCTACTGACATAGAAGCCAATGATTCTGCAAGATTAATTATTCATTAATTAACTTTTTTTTTAAATTACAATAACATCTTATTTATCTTTCTATATTTCCGGTACGTTAATCTGGCGGTGTTTCAGCAAGATTTACGAAATAATATTTGAGTTATTAATAGGACAATTGAGCTACTTATAAACTGTTCGAATTATCAACGGACTGAGGTATTTACAGAATCGTTAAGCATGTTTTCCATAAAACATGTAACACGTTGCAGATAACTAGTTACTGCAGACACAAGACACACATCATGTTCGTATGTACCAGTATTTCGACGTCTACCAGTCCGTCACAGACCTTTGCGAATATGTTCCCGTTAAAGGGACTGTCTTGAGTTTGCAGCCATTGTAAGATGTTTGCGATAACAGAGCCTTGTTGGCGACTACTATTTCATACTAAATACATTTTCTTGTTTAGAATACCAGTGTCTGTATATCGAATGTGTTTGCGGTCGTATACTAATGTTTGTAGCACTCAGTTTCTACTTTAATTCGTGATATATATTGTTTCGTAGGTACGAAATTATTGGGAGGTAAAATCTAGTTTGGGCTACTACAAGCATTACGACAACAACAAACACCTTGTAAATACAGACGCTGATATTTTAAATAAGAAAATGTGCTTAATTCGTATGTTACGTCATGAAACTGGTTCTATTGGTCGGAAACATTTTACAATGGTTGTAAACTCAGGACTGTCCCTTTAAAACATGTTGGTCTGTGGCGTTCTACGACGATTTGTAACGCAAATACTATTTTATGGGAACCAAACTACAATAGATTTACCATCCAATCCGTCAAGTCCATCTTGTCCAGGCAGTCCCGGCGGACCACGTGGTCCGGGGAATCCAGGGTCCCCCTTGCCCCCCTTTTCTCCTGGGTATCCCGGCATGCCTGGTTCACCTATAAAATAACAACCACGTAAATCGGACATCTTGATTAAAAATATTTAAAGAAAAAAACTAACCATAATCGTTTGCGTTCACGTCACTGCCAAGTATTTAACAAAACATTATTTTGAGCTGAATATCTATGTACTTAACATGGGTGTTACCGGTAAGCCAAGGGTTGCAAACTGTTAGTCTTCTACTATTAAGAACCGATTATGTGCACTCTTCATACATTTTAGGCTATTCCATTGCACCTTCTTTTTATTATTACTATTACTTTTTGTTCGTTTATTTGTTTACGTTGTTTGTTCATGTTTGTTTTTGTTGGGATTTTTGTTTGTTTGTTTGGGGGTTTTGTTGTTGTTTTGGGATTTTAAAATTTATTTATTTATTTATTATTATTATTATAAAAAAAATTCTTGAGGGGGGGGGGGGGGGGGGCGGCACTCATACATGCAGTAGGAATAATGCAAACCAATATAATTTGACAAAAATAATAAAATTATTATTTTGGGATTTTTTGCTTAGCACATAACCAATTGTGCTTGTTAGCCCTTAAAAGAGTCTGACGATTATTATAAATATAAGTACTTATATGAGATCTATATATTATTCTGTCCTTTATCGTTTAGATGTAGGTATATGTTGTAATGCTAGGCTCAGACTAACAACTGTAACGACCAGTTTTGCCAACTCACAACTTCGGTTCCTAGTCTGAGCACTCGATTCTGGTCGTATACAACTCTTACGACCAATTAGTTGTTAATCTGAGCGCACCCGTCGTAAGTTGGGAATGGCGGAAACTATAATTTAACTATCGAGTTGGTCAAGTCCGTCGTGACAGCTGATAGTCTGACGCTAGCACAACGCATCACAGAAGAGTGATGGGGTACAAGATGGATTTCTCATGGAAGAAACTCAAGACAGTTTCTTTTGTCCCAAGCTGTTGTCCTAGATAGATACAGTGTCTCTGAACAAGTTCACAAAATGATACCCATTCGTTCTAATAGGGAGTAACATGCATGAGATCATCGGGTTTCTTCTCTAACACCAAATAGTTAGCCTTAAAATTACATCTAATAACTAATCGCCTCCAGTGCTACAGTTCAACTAATCGACTTCTACATTAAGATATTAGTTTTTTGTCTTTCCCTTGAGTCACAACGGCGTAGTCCATTAAAGAGAGAGAGAGAGAGAGAGAGAGAGAGAGAGAGAGAGAGAGAGAGAGAGAGAGAGAGAGAGAGAGAGAGAGACGCAAACATTTGAGCTCGATTAACCTTTGACCTTGCCATGGATTGAAGATTGATAATATCAAGGGAATTCACAATTAATTAATCCCACTTGTCTCAAAGAGATTCCGTCAATAAACGTAAAGTCGATCCTTGATCGCCATTTGCGCACATATAGCTGCTTAGATTTGGAGACAGGGATTTCATGGTGCATTGACTTGAACTCGTAGTGTCGCTCCCATTGTGCGGTCCGCGGTGCATTGTGGAGTGCAGTAACAAAGCAGAATTAACGCTTGCACAGATGATGAAGATGGCCACAGATCACAATTATTTACGCTACATGTTTCTATATAGCATCAGTGGCCATAACACTGCTATTAACGGATTTACTGTAGCTGCTTCTAGTGGTACTTTTACAGCTGCTTTTTTAACTACTACACCGGCTGCTGCTTCTACTATGACTACTACTACTACCACCACTACTGCTACTACTACTACTACTACTACTACTACTACTACTACTACTACTACTACTACTACTACTACTACTACTACTACTACTACTAAAAAAGGAGTTTGTTTTGTTTAACGACACCACTAGACCACAATGATTTATTAATCATCGGCTATTGGATGTCAAATATTTGGTAATTTTGACATTAGTAGCAAGGGATCTTTTATATGCACCATCCCACAGACGGCACATACCACGGCATTTTATATACCAGTCGTGGTGCACTGGTTGGAACGATAAATAGCCCAACGGGGCTCGATCCGAAACCGACCGCATATCAAGTGAACCCTTTACCACTGGGCTACGTCCCGCCCCTACTATGACTGCCACTACTACTCCTACTCCTCCTCCTGCTATTACTACTACTACTACCAGCATCACTACTTACTGACCTTTTGGTCCCGGAAGTCCAATAATATTAGCAGAACTTCTCTTAATCCCTCTTGCCAGGCGAGCTAAAACTACTTCATTTCCAGATAGTCCTTTCCCGCCAGTCCTACCTGTAAATAACAGAACACAAATTATACGTTTGTTATATAAGCAAGTACTCAAACATCAATGGACGGTTTCAAGAAAACTCATCTCTCATCCTTGTTGCATTTCCATTAATGCAAGCATCTTCGTAAAATAGAATCGTAAGTAGTAACAATTATATATATATATATATATATATATATATATATAGAGAGAGAGAGAGAGAGAGAGAGAGAGAGAGAGAGAGAGAGAGAGAGAGAGAGAGAGAGAGAGATATATAGAGAGAGAGAGAGAGACAGAGACAGAGAGAGAGACACACACACAGAAAGAGAGAGAGAGAGAGAGAGAGAGAGAGAGAGAGAGAGAGAGAGAGAGAGAGAGAGACACAGAAAGAGAGAGAGAGAGAGAGAGAGAGAGAGAGAGAGAGAGAGAGAGAGAGAGAGAGAGAGAGAGAGAGAGGGGGGGGGGGACCGGTGGGAGAGATGAAGAATGAGAGAGCGACACGGAGAGGCAGAGGTGATAGAGAGATGGTGGTGGGGGAGACGGGTGGTGGGTAAGTCAGGTGAGGAAGAGACAGATAGAGAGGGAAACAGGTTGGAGAGATGGAGAATGAGAAAGCGACACGGAGAGAGGCAGAAAGGTGATAGAGAGAGGGCGGTGGGGGAGAAAGGTGGGGAAGAGAGAGGGCGGTGGGGGAGACAGGTGGGGAAGAGAGAGAGAGAGAGAGAGAGAGAGAGAGAGAGAGAGAGAGAGAGAGAGAGAGAGAGAGAGAGAGAGAGAGAGAGAGAGAGAGAAGATGTCAGATTACATACAATGTCCAAGTGTTTCGATTTGCTGATTACAAATTCTTTATTTACAACTGATCAGCACAATAACTTTGAAAAACATTTATTTCTATACTGTAGTGCAGAACAATGATGGGGAATGATTATATAAAAATACATATAATAAACGGATTAGCAGGCTATATAAAACTATAGCCCTTAAATCAAGGTTTGGGCTGGTCCCTGAAAATAACTTGCAATTTTGCCTTCAATGACGTATCACATGAACGTTCAGTTAAACGGATCATCTTAACATTCATTGCAAGACAAAGTCTTTAAATGTCAAAGGCAAATTAATTTTTATTTTAGAAATTCGTTTAAAAAAAAAAAGGTTAAACAAATATAAATAAATAAGAGTGAAAGTTGATATAACAGTCTCTTTATTTGACATAAAAACCCACCCTGAATGAAATCTCTGCATCCATTGAAGGAATCAGCTGCGATCCTTTCACAGCCTTGATTAACAATTTCCACAGAAGGACGTCGTTCTGCCTGACAAAATCACGTGACCGCGGTATGACTGATCGAAACAAGAAGAAGCCGATTAGGCCATAACAAAGATATCGGTTCTTTCCGGAAACCGCACACAATTGTTTCAAAAGCGCTAAGAAGGGCATTACCAATGTCGTAAAAGGACGCCATTATCGTCTTTCAACTACCCGAAACCCACTAAAAACAGCCTTTCTCCATCGCCATTACATTAGGAAGTGGCGTCTTTAGTTGCTAGCTATCTTAGTTTCATGCTACATTTAGTCTGTTATTGTCTATAAATCTAAGAATTGACGCATAATTGGCAGCCACGCGGAGATCAGTCAAAGGGAATGCTCTGGCTTGCGAGGCTGGACATACACCAAGGGATGCAGCGGGCTTATCCGATAAAACACCTACAGAATCTTTTTTCATTAAATCGAGATGAGATCCAGATCGGAATAATATGATTCAAGAGAAGGAGTAATCTGCATTGAGCAAAGCAAGACGGACTCTTAATTAAATATGTTGCTTGCCAGGGTTGTAATTAGAGATGTTAATAAAAGAAACTTTATTTTACATTTTTCTCGGCAAAACAAACAATGTTAACAGTAGTGCCAGTGCATGGAAATTATGTAGGGGTTTTTTTTCAAACTTACAGTCGATGTGAAATATTGATTTTTGTCACCGAGTTCCTGATTTATAAAATACGTTTTCCTTCCACTGTTGAAGGTAGATAATGGTAAACTGCTAGTGTATCGTTCCGTGTGTTACATGATCGGATCTTTTCATCCGACAAGTTGCTCTTATATGTATATGTATATGTATATATATATATATATATATATATATATATATATATATATATATATATATATATATATATATATATATATATATATATTCATGCATCAATACATACATATGTATATACATATATACGTACATATGTACATATATATATATATATATATATATATATATATATACACACACGCATATACACATATATACACACCCACACCCACACCCACACACCCACACACACATACATACATACATACATACATACATACATACATACATATATATATATATATATATATATAGATATATAATTTTCGTTTGGGTTCACTTTCCGTACTGGCACCAAAAAATAACGATATCTTCAACAAATAATGTGTACTGCATGATCTCCAACCATCAAAATAAAGTACCCCCCCCCCCAAAAAAAAAAAAAAAAAGAGAAAAAAGAACAGAAAAAAAAGAGTCCTCTTTAATGGACTAAAAACAACAACATATGACAAACTTTTAATCGTTTACGTCTGCATTATTGATTTCCTTTTCAGAAGACCTGACGTCATCGTAAACAGTTTTAAAAATGTAATATGATGTAAGATGTAAGATGTTACACAATTTTATTTTTATTTTAGCTGTATATAAGTACAATTACAGCTCTGTATTATATTCCATATTATTATTGTGACATACTACAAGGGCATTTGTTGACATGGACCAAACCTGTCTACTCTTTTATTTTAATTTGTCCAAAATATTGTTTTTATTGCATTCACTGTAGAAAGTGTATGGAGAAATAATTTCTGTTTACAAGATTGGTATCTTGATTCATAATTTTGTTATACTCTTGTTCATCGGCCTCGGTGGCGTCGTGGTTAGGCCATCGGTCAACAGGCTGGTAGGTACTGGGTTCGGATCCCAGTCGAGGCATGGGATTTTTAATCCAAATACCGACTCCAAACCCTGAGTGAGTGCTCCGCAAGGCTCAATGGGTAGGTGTAAACCACTTGCACCGACCAGTGATCCATAATTGGTTCAACAAAGGCCATGGTTTGTGCTATCCTGCCTGTGGGAAGCGCAAATAAAAGATCCCTTGCTGCTAATCGGAAAGAGTAGCCCATGAAGTGGCGACAGTGAGTTTCCTCTCCAAATCTGTGTGGTCCTTAACCATATGTCTGACGCCATATAACCGTAAATAAAATGTATTGAGAGCGTCATTAAATAAAACATTTCTTTCTTTCTTTCTTTCTTGTTCATCGACATTACTGATATATGAAAATACGTTATAAAAAGATAAAACTTAACTACCCAAATCACTGAAAAACATTTAATTATGTTAGAGTGTCATTGACCAGTTAATTCGAGTCCCAAGTGGTCCACGGAAATGTAACTACTTTTGTCATCATTATTTGAGGGTGACTTAGTTTTGAAACGTCTACTAATTCACCATAATCTTTAATGGTGTAGACATAAAGGATAAAGGACCAAACTTTAAGGTTAGAGAAACTTTCTTTATTATTGTTGTCACGGCGGATAGTAATACGCTTAGCCGTCGGATAGTCAACACTCTCGGGAAAAAAATTAAAAAAAATACATACACATACATACATACATACATACATACATACATACACACATACATACGTGTTATCAAGTTCATGATATCGCAAATATACATACATACACACACACACACACACACACACACACATCCATCCATCCATCCATCCATACACACACACACCCATCCATCCATCCATCCACACACACACACACACACATCCATCCATCGACACACACACACACACATCCATCCATCCATCCGCACACATCCATCCATCCATACATACATCCACACATACAGACATATATTTACAACATTCTTCGAATTCTGATTGGACGACGTCGAAGAAAAACTGAATGTTATCTTTCGATAAACCTCAACTAGGTCATTACGTAAAACAGGTCATGGTGATGACGCTAGAAGCTGATTTATGTGTATTTTAACTAAATATGGCGTGTCCAGGCGCTTGTGCATAAATTGTAGAAGAGGGTGGGGGCTAAACTGTGGCTAGTGAAATGTATGAGGGGTTAAGACATGATTCCCCGGAAAATATTGAAAACAGGACATTTGCATTCGACTGTCGTAACCCACCCTCTGCACAAGCTCCTGTCTTTGTAATTTTATATAAAATCTGTTTGTCATTTTTTAAATAAATTTATCAATGTTCAACTGTCAGAAACTGCATATAATTGCGTACCGTAACTGGTTTATAAATTATGTGTAGTTTTAACCAAATAAGTTGCGCTTTTTGTAATTAAGAATTGTTCGTCATTTTTTTTGCGAACAGTCACAAATTTAGTGACTGTTAGACATCGATAAATTCGGAAAAAATGTGGTCTATTTATTACATAAATCTCCTAATTTTTGACAATATAGTTCGCTTTTTGTTAATATCTTTCTCTTATACTATCGAAAAAAGGTAACGCCATGATATATTTGTTCCTATGGAACTTTTCCAAAAAATGTACTTGTCACGGGGATTCTATAATTCCCGTAACCGAATAAAACACGATTATCAAAATCTCTCTCCTAACTGTATATCTATTAGATCTCTCTGTAACAGGCTGTTAAACCTAGTATGGCTCGTCTCTAGGTATGATCAGAGATACGATCTTATATAAAGTATATATAATATAGCACGTTAGTTCTCTAGAAAACACAACAAAAACACAATACACTTTGGAATCTGTATTAATCTACGCTGACAAATGTACAGCCGTAGTAGTAAATTAATAACAACAATAATAACAACCCAGAACTGATCACTTAATTAGTTAATCTCTGGGTGTCTAGTTACACAATATGCGAATCACTTCACCGTTACACCACACCCACACGTGTGATAATTGAGAAACGCTTCTAGGAGAAGTTAATTAATAAAGGAATTACAACACCATTCCTAACTGGTTAATTTATAATTAACCCTTACTACTCGTTCAGTAACGTGTGATAATTTTAGAACGCTTCTTGGGGAACTTAATTAATAAAGGAATTACAGCTCTATTCCTAACGGGTTAATTTTTAATTAACCCTAACTACTCTTCAGTAATCTTGTAACACAGAATTAATACTTATCACAATAAAGACAATAACCTACAGTGTACCCAGGGTCTTCTAGGATGACTGGCTAAGCTTTATATTACCAAATACTCATATAATGTTAGAACAATAAGTCTACGATTTACTTCGTCAGATGACCGAAGACACTGTCTAAGGAATATTGGTATAATACAGTATTAAAATATTTAAGTCACATCAATCACATCAAGGTTATACACAGAGCAGAAATGATATTTACCAAAGTCCAAACGGACTAACGTTCCTCCGGAGCCTTCCTAATCGTTCTCCTAGATCTCTCTAAATTCTAGCTATTTATTCCAAAATCAGAATTGGCCTGAGGGAACAAAGCGGCACCTCACGTATCATCTCATAGTCTACCTCGGTATATTTCTCTCTGATCGTCAGACTACTGACGCCATCGTCGCCAAAACGCGGTTGTAAAACCCGCACTCGCAGAGGTATTACGTAACTACTCGCCACATGGCCTCCACAGCGGGACTAAGTGCATATTGGAACGCAAGAATCGAGGATGGTCGCGCAGAAGTCTTACGTAACAAGTTGTCCACCTGGGCTACGGGCAATAAACTGCACACGGCCCTCTAACACAATTAAAATCGCCACAGGCGAAACAAATTAAGAGCATGTACCGTGACAGTACTTGACCATGAACTTTCTATAAGAAATTTTAATAAAATAATCTTTATTTAATTATTAAAGGGACATTCCTGAGTTTGCTGCAATTTTAAAGATGTTATCGACTAACAAACACATATCAAATGTATTTGTCTGCATAAAATATTAGTGGCTGTATAGTAAACGTGTTTCTGATCGTTCTAATATTTGTACTAGGTTAAATTTTATTTTATTTTCTAAAATGTTCTTTTTTCATACGTTTGGACTTCTTACAAATATTAAGACGACCAGAAACACATTGAATATGCAGACACTGATATTCTAAACCATAAATATATTTAATATGCAAGTTTAATCGTAAATATATTTTATTAGTCGGAAACATCTTACAATGCAGCAAAATCAGGAATGTCCCTTTAAATTAATAATTATTTAATAAGACTGCTGTGCAAAACATACCTGACAAAGCGATCCCCCGAATCAAACGCCAAGTTTTAACGTCAACGTACTCTCAACATCAGAACATTGTGTCATCATTAGGTAGCTTCGTATTCAACCAGTTTTGGATATCTCATTTGCACTTCATATCCATTTTTTATAGGTACAATTGTTTAAATAATTATTTTAGTTTTTTCAAATACGATCAGATGTATTAATAATCATCAAACTTAACACAAAGAAGCGACATTTACTTGACCATGGTATTTTTAAAAGAAATACGAATAAAAAGTATCTTTATTTAATTAATAATTACTTAATAATACTGCTGTGCAAACATACCTGGAAACCCCCCCCCCCCCCCCCCCCCCCAAACACAAAACTAATCGACCGGCAAGTTCAAAAACTTACACTCAATGACATGCCATTTTGTCATCATTATTTAGCTTTATATTCAATCAGTTTTAGATATTTTATCGTAACTGTACTTCATATCCATTTTTTATAGGTACACTTGTTTAAATTACATTTTTGTATTTTTAAAATACGACCTAATGCATTGATAATTGTCAAACAGTGGGTTAGTTGGTTAGTGGTTTGATGTTAGTGGTTATTATCAAACTTAAACTCGTAATAATATACAAGGAAGATAACTGATTCAGTAATGTTCACAACATATAAATATGATTTCTATATTTTCACTGTAACTAAACTATAATGAAAATATGACTTTTCACCGAATATCACGTTTATGGTTTCTGTAGATCTATATATTTCATTATTATGTATATAATAAATAAACATATATACATTTTAATATGTTCAATTTCTTCGTTTGTTCCCTTTTTCGGGCTTGACTATTTCATATATAGATATTAACGCACTGGCACATGGGATAATGACATCCTTTCTCGCTTCACAAATTCCCATTCCGTTGCTGGGACTCGAACCTGTGTGAATTCCTACGGAATACTAGCCTGTCTTGGACACAGAATCTTGGATAATGTGCCCAAAACAGTCGTGCTTAAACCTTCAGTGGATGGTTGATTGATATTGATTGATTGATTGGAATACTAGTGGTATAGGAAGCGGCGCGTTTAGAATCTCAACACCTGCCTCGCTAGTGTCGTGGTTAGGCCATCGGACATAAGGCTGGTAGGTACTGGGTTCGCAGCCCGGTACCGGCTCCCACCCAGAGCGAGTTTGAACGACTCAATGGGTAGGTGTAAGACCACTACACCCTCTTCTTCCTCACTAACCACAAACAACTAAATATCTGTCCTGGACAGACAGCCCAGATAGCTGAGGTGTGCCCAGGACAGCGTGCTTGAACCTTAATTGGATATAAGCACGAACATAAGTTGAATTGAAATGGAAGTATCGACCACCCACTAACCACTGATTAAGCAAGGTGCTGGGGAGTCTTCAATTAATCAAACATTTCCCCTACGCGTGCTGTAACCTCACCGTGGTGCAGGGGTGTAACATTCTCGTTGAGAATGGCCAATACAGCACAACTCCCCTTTTGGGGCACCTTTTGAGTAAAAGTTAGTATCTATCTGTGATATTTGTGTTTTTGCACAGTTCTTTACACTGTTTTTATTTAAATCTTGAATTTTTATATTGATGTTAATCATCACTTTATTTGTTTGCATTACCATAGTCTGACACCCAATAGCCGATGTATTTTTCGTGCTGGGGTGTCGTTAAATATTCATTCATTCATTCATTCATTCATTCATTCATTCAAACATTTCCTCCGTGTCTTACTCTACATAACCGATGCCTCACTAACCACTGATTAAATGTCAACGTTTATCTAAAACGTAACTCACTATTGTTTGGTATCTACGTATACGTTTTACAATATATATCAAGTATCAATAAAATAAATTTGAAAAAAATTTACCCGTTTTTAATATATTCGCAATAAAAAGTCGCGTTTTCCCCATCGCTTGCCGAAACGCCTGTCGATTCCAAGAGACAAGTCACGTGACCCCGTGTCGCGCTAACCGGCATAACATAAAAGCTTGATTCGCAGCCTTTCAGACATTTTACTGGGAAGGTGGAACACGTGTATTTTTAAAACGCGAACATTTTATTATATTAAATTGAATTGTATGGATGGAATATTCTTTTGGAGATAGTTTTCAAATTGAAAATATGGTGAACCATTGTTTAGTGTTTGGATGTATCAAAGCAACAGTTCTTCCGAACTTTAAACAAACCGACAATCATATTGTTTGCATGGAAGTGGTTCTTAAACAGAACCCGTGCGTAATGGAAAGGACCACCACGATGGGATAGGATCTGCAGCCATCACTTTATCCCTAGGGATTACGACAATTATTTAAGGGGTCGATAAATATGACACCTATTTTTTATTTTTTTAAAAACATATCTGTTCCAAGCCTGTATCCCCAACGATTGCGCATGATACAGCAAACAAGAAGCCACGATGAGCACGAGCTAAACTAGAGCTCAAACGGGTGAGGGGGGGGGGGGGGGGGGGGGGGGGGGGGGAGGGTACCAGAGCAGGGGCGGCAGTGTAAAATATAGTGGTACGACTCTTCTTTCAAATTCAATTGAGGACATTTTCACAGATACAACAAATATAACCCACAGAAGTGCCTCTTTAAAAAGTGTTAGGCCATGCGCCGTCTCTGCAGTGGCGTAGGGAGGGGGTCTACGGGAACCCACCCCCATCAAACCTTTTTATAAAATGTGTATACATAGTGTGTTCCCCCACCCCCCCCCACCCCCCAATCCCAATATAAAATCCTGCCAAAGCCAGTGGAGGGTACCAAGCCTAGAACGATAAAAGATATGGGGCTTGTATTTCATACTGAAATACAAATATTTTGTGCGTGCGTGCGTGCGTGCGTGTATGTATGTATATATATATATATACACACACACACGCGCAAAGTTCGTATATACACACACACGCACGCACACACACAATATATATATACGCGCCACACGCACACACACACACACACACACACACACACAGTGGACTCTGTCCAAACCGGCATCTATCTAAACCAGCATTATGTGTAAACCGGCACAGTTTTAAAGTCTGTTCAGCTACCGTTAATTTATTAGGAAACAAAAAATCTGTCGACACCGGATGCCTTCTATTCCGGACTTTGGGTGCAAATTCAACAACAAAAGAACCTTTCATATAGTTATTAGCTCTGTCTACAGCGGCGCGCGATCTTGCTCCTATACTGTCTACACCGGCATGCGATCATACTTACTGTCTGCCAGTGGTCACCTTTTAAAGGGATATTCCTGAGTTTGCTGCATTATAAAATGTTTCCGACTAATAAAATATTTCTACGATTAAACTTACATATTAAATATATTTTCTTGTTTAGAATATCAGTGTCTGTATATTCAATGTGTTTCTGGTCGTCTTAATATTTGTAAGAGGCCCAAACTGGATTTTGTCTTTAAATAATTTCGTACGTACGAAAAAAATGTTTTAGGAAATAAAGTGAAATTTAACCCAATACAAATATTAGAATGATTAGAAACATGTTTAATATACAGCCACTAATATTTTATGCAGAAAAATATATTTGATATGTAATTACAATCGTTAAGAAGTCCTTTTAGTAGATAACGTCTTAAAAATTGCAGCAAACTCAGGAATGTCCCTTTAACAATGACGCCAGTTTCCCAGTAATCAGGACATCACAGAAAGTGGTATGAAATAATCGCGCCTCTTTGAAAGCTTAACAAACAATGAACAACACCTGTAGTAACGGGTGTAGGTAGCAAGATAAATCGTATTATTATTTGCATGTGTCCATACCTGAATTGCATCATACCGATCTGTCTAATACAATAAATTCAGATCCCTATTTCATGTGATATTAATAAAATAATGTTATTTATTCTGCTTGTTTTAAATGCGTTCTGATCTGAACACATATTTTTATTAGTCAAATGTTAATATCCCACTTTCAAAAGTCGGGACTGAACTTGTATCCTGCTGTTCACAGGTACATGTAGGTAGGTAACTAGGTTAACTTTCTTATATACCACTTCCTCACCAATCGAGGTACCATTAGAGTAGATGTACAAATGTGTTAAGACCAAAATGTCCAAACTAGCGTCTGTTAAGAATCAGCTGTTTTTCGAACAATCATTCTCTGCTGTCGGCATGTTGACCGATTAAGAGAATGCCTGATGCGGGTCAGATCGACTGAGCAGTGTTTTTTTTTTACCCAAGCGTTTTACAGAAAGACACTTTATTAATAACTGGGATGGTATTTTTTTTTTTTATTTTTTTATACTGTAATGTTTATGTATTTGTTTGATATACCGTGTGTTAATAATGTGCCATAATTGTGGACCTTTAAACAACGTGCCGGTTAGTGGTTAATTAATCAAACATTTCCTCTCGGTGTCATTCCTCCGTGTCTTACATAACCGATGCCTAACAATGAGGTAGGAAGCCATTAAACACTTTTTCCTCTTCAAGTTTTTTTTCATTCGCTCTATTCTTTTGCAAAGATCTTCAGCCCAAGTGGTTGCACATGGCGAGCGTCATTTAATAAAGACAACGCTAGCCGTGATTGAGTATGTCCGTAATGAAAAGAAACAGGTGTGCGTGTATAGTAGAGGCAATTAAATCCCACGAGAAGAAACACGAAGCACAAAGCAATTTGTCCCATTATTATTAAATTTATGGTGGTCACAGATGTCTTCCCATTTGAAAACAAACAAATAACCGACAATTTACCCCAGTATGTTTCCGCGACCAATGAAATTAGGGGATGTATGCGTGTTTGTCGAAAGGCGAACCAGATCTGGAGAATTCGGTCGCCAAATCACCAAATGCGAATTTAAAGTTCTACTAATTCGCGAAAAAGTTAACGGAACATGAGTTTGCTGCATTGTAAGATGTTTCCGACTAATAAAATATTTCTACGATTAAACTTACATATTAAGTATATTTTCTTGTTCAGAATATCAGTGTCTGAATATTCAATGTGTTTCTGGTCGTCTTAATATTTGTAAGAAGCCCAAACTGGATTTTGTCTTCAAATAATTTTGTACGTACGAAAAAATATACTTTAGGAAATAAAATGAAGTTTAACCTAGTACAAATATTAGAACGACAAGAAACACGTTTAATATACAGCCACTAATACTTGATATGCAATTACAATCGTTAAAAAGTCTCTGTTAGTCGATAACATCTTAAAAATTGCAGCAAGCTCAGGAATGTCCCTTTAATGAAAAAAGCAGCAAAATGGCGAAATGCAAACTAAAGTTGAATTTGTTGAATATATTTAATTTCTAAAAGCTAATTCAAGAATTCGTTCTTTAAATCGTCAACTCCGAACAAAGGATGAATTTGGCGAATATAGTTCATTACTATAATGCTAATTCGCCAAAAGCTATTTCCAAATCATGTATCGTTTGTAGATCCGCCGTCATTTTGGTTGCCTCACTGTAATCTTGTCATAGCATCTGTGTTAAAATAGATGTTCATAGGGTACATTTTGTTGTGTTGCGTCTCGATTCGCTATGTAAGTTTAAGAAGAGACCGCTATGCCATTTTAAAACATTAAACAACATTTGCTAATAAATTTTCAAATGTCGCTAATCAAGTTTAAAAACAAAATGATCCCTGGTTCATAGTTCATTCGTACCACCTCAGATTTCGTACCCGATATCATAAACGTTTTGCGAGAGAAACGTGCTAATCAGTAGAGGTGTCCTGATTGGATTATTAAAAAACAGACCTCAGTAATGTTATATTGTTTGGCTAACCGAAACATACAATTGGTTGAAGGTTTTCTGACCAAATTCACCAAACTGCTAATACATTTTGCTATCCAATTTCCAACTAATATACTTTTTTTTAAATCTGAACGGCAAAACCGTATTCCATATCAAAACCGTATTCCATATCAAAATCGTAACTCATCACAATGCAGAGTCCAAAGAATTTTAGGAAAAGCCATGATTACTTCCATGATCCACTTTTAGGTGCTCGTCCTTTGGAGGACCGCCACTCACCAGGAGATTCGTAATAGGATGTTTAATCCCTCCTGCATCTCCTGTAGGATGACTGCCTCTCCCAAGACTAACGACACAACACCTTAAATAAATATAATGTTAATACTATTTTTGAGGGGTAAAAATCGCACTTTATTAGCAACTCATGTATTTGTAGAAATTCTCCAACTGTCCTTGATATGCCAGTCGTGGAGTACTACTGAAATAAGATAAATACAGGGCGGATCCTTAATGGTATATGAAGCCTACAACCAAGACATCTCAGTTGAACATTTCCCCACTGAGCTACATGCCCCCCCCCCCCCCCCCCTTAAAGGAAGGCTGATCCTACGATCTATAGCACCCCAGGCGGAACTGAGATAAATCCCGATTCTACTACAGAACTACAAGCCAACAACAATAGCTCGTTTTCGCTTAACGATCCATATAAATTAATTAAAATCATGTCACCGGCATCATATTGCACGTAATGTCCACCATGCAACGAAAAGGTTTCAGTGCAACATATTATATCCTCAGGCATTCCATTTTAGTCCACTCAGGGCAACGGCAACAGAACAACACACGTTGTCGCAATAGAGCATTGCAGGAAGAATGCTTCCGTCCCGTTTGTCCCTACCTTACAGCATCCGGTGATAATTACTCTCACGACATGCAAACATGTCAATATTTAACGATTTCTAACAGCAATGTGATACAATATTCAAACATAAAATTATTTGACGCGAGAAAAGATAACTTTTCGTTGTTTGTATAGTCAGTCACGGTAAACAGAGAATACCATACAAGTGGCCGTTATGTACCATTTATCTTATAAAGAACTGTTTCAAAAGGTATTTAACGAACGAAATTGAGTGTAGTATTCTGTTTCGTCCATATCTTAAAGAGACATTCCTGAGTTTGCTGCAATTTTTAACACGTTATTAACGAACAGAGACTTTTTAACGATTGTAATTGCATATCAAATATATTTTCCTGCATAAAATATTAGTGGCTCTATATTAAACGTGTTTCTGATCGTTCTAATATTTGTACTAGGTTAAGTTTCATTTTATTTCCTAAAATATATTTTTTCGTACGTACAAAACAAAACAAAATAGACTGAAGAATGAAGATTGTGGATTTTTCAAATCATTTGCTAAAATATTTGATTTTACTTAATTACATGATTTAAATATAGGAAAAGAAAAGGGGAACACACACACACACACACACACACACACACACACACACACACACAAATACAAAAAGAAAGAAAGAAACACACGCACACATCCGAAACAAACAAGAGAAACTGAAACAATAAAAAACCCGAGAACCCCACCCCCAAAAACAACAAAAAGAAAACAAACTACAAAACAACAAAACAAAACAACAATAAAAAACAACAAAACATAAAAAACCCAAACTACTCCCCACCCCAACACACACACGCACACGCACAAACAAAAAACAAAAAACATTCCCACCACAAAACAAAAAGGAAATGCAAAATGAACTGTAAAATGGAGAACAAGGAGAGAATCAACTGATCTCAACAAATGCTGGAAACATCAACGGAAAACATCAGTTAAAAATAGCAAATGCTTAACTCAAATGAAAACGAATGAACATACCAACATTTATAATACAGTTGGAAATAAGAAATAAGTGAAAATACAAAAAAATAAATACAAAATAAAAATAAATAACATATCTAAAAGTAACTGAAGCAAAACTTGGAAGAAACTGAAAACCAAAACCTGAAAACGGCAAACCTGGAAAACACCAACAGTTTTGAAATGTAAAAATTATTCCTTCGACCCCCCCCCCCCCCCCCCCCCCCTCCCCCCAACCCCCACAACTGCAAACAAACAAAACAAACACAACATAAAGAAGCAAAAAACCCAAACCAAACGAAACAAACAAAAATAAATCCACAAAACAGCCAAACATAAAAACAAATTCAAACCAAAACAAGCTCAGTTGCAAAAAGAAAATCATGGGGTTTCTCAAATCCTTTGCTATGTCTGAAAAAGGGGGGAAATATCCCCCCCCCCCAAAAAAAAAAATAAAAAATAAAAAATAAAAATAAAATAAAATAAAAATAAAATAAATAAATCAGTGAACGAGAAAACAAACAAAACATAAATAAGAAAAAACCCCACAAACGCAAAACAGTTATAAAAACACAATCCCCCCCCCCCCCCCCCCCCAACAAAACAAAAACAGAAAACAGCACATAAAAAGCAAAGCAAAATCAACTCTAAAAGAAGAGCATCAAATGATCAAAACAAATGCTGAAAACATCAACTCAAAGCATCAGTTAAAATAGCAAATTCTTTACACAATTGAAAATGACTGAACATAACCACGGTTTAATACAACAGATGGAAATAAGTGAGAACAAAAAGGTTCAATTCAGCAAAATGCAACTGAAACAAAACTTGGAAGCAGCTGAAAACAGCAAATGTGGGAAATACCAGACACAAGAGCACACACACACATAATTAGAAACGAAAGCAATTATTGAAACACATTCAGTTCATAATTAGAAACTAAAACAGTTGTTGAAACAAATGTAATTTCCGTGTGTCTGATACGTAAGTAATAACGGCTTACAAGCAAAACGGTTCATTATTACTTTCTGCTTTGAAATGTAAAGATTATATGTTAATAAAATCACCACCAAACACCCCCCCCCCCCCCCCAAAAAAAAAAAAGCAACAAAAAAGCAACAAAACAAAACAAACAAAAAGGTCAGTTAAAGAAAGAAGAGCGTGGGTTTTCAAATATTTTGCTAAGTATTTGAGTTTACTAAATCACATGATTAATAATAATAATAATAATAATTTTTAAAATCAGGTTTTCAAATACTTTGCTAAGTATTTGACTTTACTCAAAAACATGATTAATTAAAAAAAAACTAACACCTTTTAAGAAAAAAAAAAGAAGAAGCAAAAAAGGCAACAAACACAATAAACAAACAAAAACACACCAAACAAACAAAACAATATAAAACAGTAAACTAAATAACAACAACAACAAAAAATAATAATAACAATATTTGGATAAAGCACCAATACAATTTACAGGAACTTAACACTAAAATTTACTGGAAAAAATATTTTTTAAAGTATAATACAAAAGTTCGAAATAAGTGAAAATAAAAATGTTGAACACAGCTAAGAGCAACTGCCCCCCCCCCCCCAAAAAAAAAACCCCCACAAAAAACCCCACAACAGCAACACCCCACCAAAAACACACCCCCCCCCCCCCCCCCAAAAAAAAAAAAAACCCCACCAACCCCCAAAACCCAACAAAAAACAAAAAGAAAACAACAACAACAAAAGGCTTGGAAGCAGCTGAAAACGAAAACGCTGAAAACAACAAAAGTGGGAAATACCAACAAAGTATATGATTACTTTGTTTTAAAATGAAAACATTATTCCTTAAATAAAATAAAAAAACATCTTCCACCCCACCCCCTAAAATATCAACAGCCCCAAGCTCACAAACTAAAAGAAAAACACAAAAAAAACACCAAAAAAACCCCCTTCCTCCAAAAAACCCCACACTCACACACAACCCCCCAAAAACAACAGCAACCCCACCACCACCACCACAACAACAACAACAACAACAACCCCACAACAACAAACAAGGCAGCTGAACAATGAACATTGTGGGTTTTTCAAATCCTGTGCTAATGTGTTTGATTTTACTTACACACACGATTAATAGAAAACATCAACTATTTTCCATAGCAAAGACAAAAAATAAAGCCAACAAACACAATAACCACGAACCAAAAACCTCCACACCAAACAAATAAAACAGTAAACGCAAATAATAACAACACAAAAGAATAACAACAAACGGAGAATGCAGCAATAGAAATATATACAATACATACAAAAAGCCAACAACAGGAACTGTATAGTTTACAAGCGGGATAGCAACGTCTGACAATAACAAATGCTGTAAAGATCAATAAAAAATAAACAAAACATCAACACAACTATAATAAAACAAACAAACAAAGAAACCAAAAACCCCAAAACAAAACCAAGAACACGAGAAAACAGGAAAACACCCTGAAAAACAGAAGCAAAACAAAAGAAGCAAAAACAATTATTAAATGAAAAACAAGAAGGGCAACTGATCAGAACAAATGGTGAAAACAACAGAAAATAACAAATTCTTTACACAATAAATAAAGGTTGAATACAACAGTTCAAAATAAGTGAAAATAAAAACTTGGAAGCAGCTGAAAACAGATCAAGTGAAAAACACAAACCAAATGCAGTTGTTAAAACAACAAAGGTTATCGTGTGTGTGTGATAAGAAAGTAAAACGTTTCTCTAAACGTTTGCATAATCACAGCTTACAAGCAAAATGGTTGATTACTACTTTTTGCTTTGAAATGTAAATAATTTGCCTTAAAGGGGCATTCCTGAGCTTGCTGCAATTTTTAAGATATCGACTAACAGAGCGTTTTTAACGATTGCAATTACATATCAAATATATTTTTCTGCATAAAATATTAGTGGCTGTATATTAAACGTGTTTCTGATCGTTCTAATATTTGTACTAGGTTAAATTTCATTTATTTCCTAAAATATAGTTTTTTCGTATGTACGAAATTATTTGAAGACAAAATCCAGTTTGGGCTTCTGAGAAATATTAACACATTGAATATACAGACGCTGATATTCTAAACAAGAAAATATATTTCATATGTAAGTTTACTCGTAGAAATATTTTATTATTACAATGAAGCAAACTCAAGACTGTCCCTTTAAACAAAACAAAACTAAACAAAACAAATAAAGAAACAACTTCAGCCCACCACTATCACCCCCCCCCCAAAAAAAAAAAAAAAAAACAAACAAAAACAACACACACCCAACAACAACAACAAACAACAACAAACAAAAAACAACAAAACAACAAAAAACAAACAAATAAAAAACCCAAAACAACAACAAACAAACAAGCATGCAAACCAAATAAAACAAAAACAAAACAAAAAAATATAAATAAACAAAACAAAAACGAACAAACCATAAAAAAAAGAAAAAAAGAAAAAGATCGTGGGGTTTTCAAATCCTTTGCTGAAGTGTTTGATGAAAAATAAAACCCCAACTTGTTTAATAAAAAAGTAAAAAAGCTAACAAATAATATAATGACATCAAAAACACACCAAACAAACAAAACAAAATCACACAGTAAATTGAGAAAGCACAAACAAAATTAAAAAACACACACAACAAAACCAACCCAAACACCAAAACCCAAACAACAACAACAACCAAACCAGGAACTGTATAATGGAGAAAAGGGAAAGCAGCATCTGACAACAAATGTTTAAAACATCAACTAAAACAACAAATGTTTAAAACATCAACTAAAACAACAAATGTTTAAAACATCAACTAAAACAACAAATGCTCAACACTGTTGAATACGACTGAAATACTCAATATGCATAATATACCAGCTAGAAATAAGTGAAATACGAAACCTTGAACATAACTAAATGCAACCAAAATAAAACCAGAAAGCAATGGGAAACAAAAGCTAAACGTATATAAGTGTTGATTTTACTCAAATACACAATCAAATATACTTCTTTTTTCCCACAAAGAAAACAAAAGCAAAAATTAAATTTTAAACAAAGAAAGAAATGGGAAACAGGCAAATTAAACACACAACATATCCCAAACAAAACAAAATAAAACAGTGAACAGAAAATAAGAACAGAAAAAAAAGAGAAAAAAAAAAAAGAGAAAGAAAACAATAAAAGGAGAAAACAGGAGGGAGTATGTGCAAAAAGTAACTATAACGGAAAACGAGCAGAGAAGCAACTGATCACAACAAATGGTGAAAATATCAACTGTAAAGACATATTAATTTTTTCTTTCTCAATTCATTGCTAAGGACAGAAAATATCAACAAAAAGTTTAATACAACAATTGGAAATAACCAATGAACATGGCTGAAATCAATTGAAAACAAAAATCTATAAACAGCAAAAGTGAAAAACAACAGTAAACAACACGAGACGACAAAAACAATTGCAAACAAATCAATTGTTAAAACGAATTGATACTGTAGTAAAATGGGCTGTTATTTTCCTTCATAAAATTTAAAGAGTATCTCTTAAAACATATGTTCCTATATTACAACCAAATAATTGCATTTACTAGCAGAACACACACACACACACACACACACACACACACACACACACACACACACACACACACACAAACTTCAGTGCAACATAATTATAATATAATATACATGTGTGTGTGTCATATATCTAGCATTTCCAATGCAATCAAAGTATGTGGTATTTTACAGAGCACATATTTTGAGAATTTGATAACTTCGCAAATTAGACGTAAATTAATCGAGTCCTGTGTCCAAACAACAAAAACGTTAAGCACTAGTTTATTATGTATGGACATCCAAACTGACATCATTCACGTTTGACGTCATTTCCATTCAAAAAGAAAGCGCACCACATATTCTAACGTCATTTGAATATCGCGTAATGGTTAGACCTGAATTGAAGTTGCGTATACTATTAAAAACAAACATTTTGTATTAAGCTTGAAATTATATGATAAAGAGATTATTAACCTCGTGTGTTTCTGTATCGTCAATATCATATATTAAGAATAAAAATAATGTATTATGCTCGCCAAAGGTTCGCATGCTACAATCTTTATTCCTAATATATGATATTGACGATACCGAAAACCACTCTGGTAATAACCTCTCTCTGTCTGAGAGAGAGAGAGAGAGAGAGAGAGAGAGAGAGAGAGAGAGAGAGAGAGAGAGAGAGAGAGAGAGAGAGAGAGAGAGAGAGAGAGAGAGAGAGAGAGACAGACAGACAGACAGACAGAGAGAGAGATATCCCATATAGTAACGCGTTTTATGTATGTATGTATGTATGTATATTTGCGATTTCATGAATTTGATAACACGTACCATGACTGGAATGTAACTGAACTGAATCTGAACGACAAAACCGTAATACATGATCAGGCCATATCTCTGCACAATGCAGTCGAATGGGCATTTGACAAGATAGTGAACATGTTTATTTGTCTTGATTCTTTCTATTTTGACTCAAATATTGTTTGAGTGACCCCAGTTTACCCTGAGGGCCAGCACATTTACTTTTATCAACGAATCGACTGCTTTGAATTTATATACAGTATCATAAATAAATACAACAAAAGCGAAATGAGGCATTTTGCAAATTTGAGGATGATCTTGTTCATTCTCCAACTTGTAAAAATGAAAGCCCGACACACATACAAAACACAATGTAGCGAAACTTGCATTTCGATTCATCTATAACATAATAAACTATAGTTATTCTCAGGACAATATGTCCATTTACGCACCATATAATTAAGGCTATTGTAGGAATCCCGAAACAACTCAAGTGCAACATAATTGAAAATAGCATGACAATTAAGTATATAATCTTTTTAAAAATTCCTAGTCATACATTCTGCACGCGTGGAAAATATATTTACTTTGGTAATCATTCAACATTGTGTTGCTTATTTAATAACCTTTAATACGGATTTGTATTAACGCTAAAAAAAATCTATACATGACCCGCAGCATTTTGAAGGCAAAAAGCGTATTAAATGGGCGTTTACTGACTTTGTTAATTTGTAATTTCCTAAAGTTCTAATGATTTTTCTACAGTCAAAGCGTAAATTGATCGATCTAGAACTTTTCCCATTGTGTCGCTTAATACGTTATAATTAGGTATATAGATGAAGAAAAAAAGTGTAAATGTGTTAGTTGATACACGATAAATAGTTATGGGGAACTCGCTTGAACGAGAAAAAAAACCCCAATCAGTTGAATGGATCCACCGATCCTGCGTGATTCCATCCTTCGACATCCTGCGTGATTTTCCAGCCTGCGACATCCTGCGTGATTTTCCAGCCTGCGACATCCTGCGTGATTCCATCCTGCGACGTAAGGACATAAGGCGAGCGCTCAACAGACGGAGCTAAATCCCTCTCCCTCTTGTTTTATAAACCACTATTAAGATATATACTTCGAACCTCCTCAACTTGTCTAAAAAACAATTAACAATACCCGGACGTTCACTTTCAACTTTATTTAATGTCTTAAGTTTTACACAACGAACAAATGTGATGGAATCATGTCGATTCCATCCAGGACTTGTATTGCAATTTCTTCATAATACTGACTTGTATTCTAAATTTTAATTTTATCTATCTGTGATATTTGTATTTAATCCACAGTTTTTTTACACTGTGTTTTTATTTAACTGTTGATTTTTTATATTGATGATGTTCATCACTTGCTGTTTTCATTTACCATAGTTTGATACCCAATAACCGATGCATTTTTCGTGCTGAGGTGTCGTTAAACATTAATTAATTAATTCATTCATTCATTCATTCATTCATTATGTGCTACAACTCATCAGCATAATCAGGCCTTTACGACTGATTTGGTCGCATATGCGACCATTTTTCGCGTTTGGCGAATAAAACATGTTATACGGTCTCCCCACCTTGCGACTTAACAAAAAATTATATAAACAGATCAGCAATAGTCACGCTAGGGGACAATTCTGGCCAAATAGTCACTATATACCACTAAACGTCACCTTTGATTTAGCGGAGATAAATATCATTACATGGATAATATGATCACCACGAAAACAGACAACAACCATGGGTTTTTTTTTCAAACGATCAAAGTCAAATTTTAACAAGATATATTATCAGAGTAAGAGATCAATATCTAAATAGTTATAAAAAACGTTTCTTGGTACACCGTATGAAACACTGTATTTAAAAGGAAAATAAAAGTTTGTAACAAAACATTACAAACGTATCAACAACTTATAAAAAAGGTCGATCATGTGATTAACATATACTGGGATCTCTGCCAGCCTTTTATATACAGTACGCAAACACACTGTCAGCATAAAAAAAAACCCAGTTAACCATCGGCGAATATATACAAAGACTATGAATGTATTACCCTTCATAGAAAATGCTTAATATATAGAACTGCAACTCTCTAGCGTTGCATTTTAGTAAAGTGCTTTAATTAGATTATTACAACGAATGTGTAATGGTAGAGTCTCAGAATTTACTTTCCAATATAATATTCAACAAGCAATTACAGGTACTAAAGTACATATATAAATTGCACAATTGTTTCTCTTATAGATTCCATGTTTTTCGAGGTTCTTTAATATGCGCACCAATGGTTTACACGCACACACATACACACACACACACACACACACACACACACACACACACACACACACACACACACACACACACACACACTACCGGTATATAAACATGACTCTTAATTTTGCTATTTGGTGCCTAACAAAATAGATGTATGCGCAATCTGGCTCCTCGACAGAAACGTTAATGTAGAGGGCTGAGCATATACAATAAATACATATATATATACCATATGTACAATATAATGGTGGGGAGTGATTTTCACATAGCATGGCAACTGTGGAAAACACAGTACAAACTGAGTTATGCAATCTAAAACTAGATTAATTCGTAGATGTAACATGTTCAGCAGTAAGCTTGATAACATAGCAACTGTGGAAACACAATACAAACTGAGCTATGCAATCTAAAACTAGATTAAGTCATAGATGTAACATGTTCAGCAGTAAGCTTGATACCATAGCAACTGTGGAAAACAAAATACAAACTGAGCTATGGAATCTAAAACTAGATTAATTCGTAGATGTAACATGTTCAGCAGTAAGCTTGATAACATAGCAACTGTGGAAAACAAAATACAAACTGAGCTATGCAATCTAAAACTAGATTAATTCGTAGATGTAACATGTTCAGCAGTAAGCTTGATAACAGCAACTGTGGAAAACAAAATACAAACTGAGCTATATAATCTAAAACTAGATTAATTCGTAGATGTAACATGTTCAGCGGTAAGCTTGATAACATAGCAACTGTGGAAAACAAAATACAAACTGAGCTATGCAACCTAAAACTAGATTAAGTCGTAGATACATTGTAACATGTTCAGCAGTAAGCTTGATATTCTGGAGTTAATTATGGATAGGTTATGTGGTGGATGTACTAATTGTGAATTAATCATCACAAATACTAGTATTAGTAAACATAGCAAACTATTGCATTTCATCTTCATGGTTTTAAATTACTAGACATAATTTAATTGTGTGGCACTCGCTTTATAGCCCAGATCTGTTTCTATAAAAATGCTAATGAGGTGATTAATTAAATGTTTTTATTTTTAAATTAAGATAATTACAATACAATGGATGATGGATGATATATTTCAGACATAACACAATATTTTAATCCCTCGGGAGTGACCTTTTTTTCTATCATGTTACAACATTTCAGAGCACGTATTTTGCAACTGAGATTTCGATTAACGTTTAGACTATCAATTTGATATGTTCTCTTTCAAACAACTTACAACACCAGAAGGTTAACGAGTCTTCCGAGAATAGAAAACGTATGCGAGGGCCTTAAATCATTCGCAGCTCTATGAGAGTAACTACCTTCTTCTTTGTTTGTCTTTCTTTTTCTGTTGTTGGTGATGTTGCTGGGATTTTTGTTTAGTTTTGTTTTAACTGAACACATTTGTAGCTTTTACTAAGACCGCCATCATGATAACATTTGTCTGAGAGGATGTGCTTTGGTCGTTTATTATATGCCTAGCAATGAAAGATAGATCTACAGAAACAATAAAAGTGATATCCGGAGAAAAGTAATATTCTCAATGTATTTCAAGTACAGTGAAACTATAGAAATCTTATTTACTTTTTTGTAAAAGTTCATGATTAAATTATCTCCCTTTGTGTCGTTTTCTTCGTATTTACGTTTGATGTTTATCAATGCATCTGATGGTATTTGAAGCAAAAAAGTAATTTAAACAACTGTACCTATTAAAAAACAAGGGATATGAATTGCAATTACGATAAAAATATATAAAACGAATTGAATACGAATGCAAACAATAATGACACAGATAATATCCTGTCATTGAGTGTAAGTTAAAATTCAACGGCGTTCGATTCGATTCGGGTTTTAAAATTATTAAATAAATGCCAATTTAAAAATTAAATAAAGATAATTTTTATTCATTTTTTTTTTTAGAAAACTATGGCCAGGTAAACTTTCTGGAAAACAAATATATAATGGCGTTTTTTCTCTAAAATATCTAAAGCTGACTTTGATGAAGTATATCCATTATCCTCGCTTGACGCGCGGTCGGTCTAGGATAAATCCCCATCGGTGGGCCTATTGGACTATATCCCGTTCTAGCCAATGCACCACGACAGGTGTATCAAAGGCCGAGGTACGAGTTATCCTGCCTGTAGTATGTTACATATAAAAGATCCCTTGCTACTAATGGATAAATGGTTTTCTCTCTAAGGCCCAAAACACACCAGGTCTGGGTCTGGCGAGTATGGTGCCAGTCCAAAATGAAACGCATTGAATCGAATGTGACAAAACACACCGCGTCTGTGCTGATCTGACAGACGTCATAGAACATGCGCTATATTTTAACACTGCCAGACTGGCAGCTGCACAATGTTCGAACCTTACTCATTCATTTGTCTTAATAACCAACAAGAAAGGTATATATTAACGTGGATTTCTCATACTTATTGTTGATGTTTATAGAAATAAATTTATCTAAAGCTTGAACGCATTAATATATATTGATAATGCGTTTCAGTTACAGACTCAGACCATACTGGCCACACTCGCCAGACCCAGACCCACAACCGGTGTGTTTTGGCCCTTAGACTACATGTCAAAATTACCAAATGTTTGATATCCAAGTGCCGATGATTAATAAATCAATGTGCTCTATTGGTGTCGTTAAGGTGCAAGCACGTTGTACTGAGCACACATCTCAGCTATATAGGATGTCAGTTCAGGACAATGGGTTAGCGAGAATTACGTTGGTATATTGGCATTACGCCTAACCATTAAGTCGTTCAAACTCACTCTGGGAGGCAGCCGGTATTGGAATGCGAACCCAGTACCCACCCGCCTTATGTCCAATGGCTTAACCACTAAACAGCCGAGACCGGCACTGTATAAATAAGTGGGCGGACTACACGCCCGTGTAACGCTTAGCGTAGTGATACAGTTTACCCTTTGGCTAATTCGCCTGTGTTACTCCGGCACATGTCTGTAATACGAACGGATAATTAACGAGGTTTTAAACCTGAAACACAATGAAATTACTCCCACTACTGTGTCGTCAGATACACCATCCTCCAAACAATCAACTCAAATCGGCGTCTTTTCCTCCGACTAAGACAGAATCCATAAAGAAAAACCCCGACCACTTTGCAATTATTTACTACACGTACGTACATATTCTAAAGGTGCGCTTTCATTGTGCAACTTGTAATAACGATCAACAGCATACACATTTACTGTTAATTAATATTCGGCCCGATATTGGTGGTGGGTGGGTTTTTTTTGGGGGGATTAATCCAAATAAAATTGAAGTTCGCTGCATATCTTGGACAATAGTACTATCACTGTTTGACAGAAAACCACTTATGTAAAATTATTGATATGTGCGATATTGACAGGAACTTTTAAATGGGGAATTCCCTTTTCATTTTTACTGGCGTCATATATGATTTACAAATGACGTCACATCGTATTTGAAACATAACACAAGGCTGCCGCAGAGTATTTCACATACGTTGTGTTCGCTTCCTATTTATTCTACTAGTTTATTTTTGCGCGGTCTCGTGGTATATGGGGGGGGGGGGGGGGGGGGGGGGGGGGGGGAATAGCCAGATCGGCCAATAGTCACGCTTTCTTGTCATCCAAGCAATCTGGCGAAGGGCCCAGAAATGGGGGGATAGCCAGATTGGAGACAGAAAGAAAGGGTGTGAAGAGAAAATTAACGGTGAAAGACATCGAGACGAAGTACAAAGCGGTAATGGAGGTAGAGGCAGGTAAAAAGACAAAAAAAACAAATTGCTATTGACTTTAGTATCCCCCAAAGTACACTTTCAACCTGGGTTAAAAACAAAATTTCTATTCAAGAGGGTTATTTAAAGTTTAGGCCAAAACGTAAGAACATGAGATCAGGAATGTTTGAAGATGTAGAGGCCGCAACTTTGAGGTCTGCTGTACGAATTTCGAACACTCGAACTCCCTAAAACTCGAACTATTTCGTCGTCCCCTTCAACTTCGAGTTAACGAAGTTTGACTGTATATATATATATATATATATATATATGGGTGTATCTGTGTATGTACACATGTATAACAATATCAGATTATATAATACGGCTGTGCATAGTGCTCAACACTAAAAGGTGGAGCATATATGGATTAAACCATGATTATAGTAATTTAATAACTCTTAGTGTCACGCCTTATGGCGATCTTCAGATGGCTGATCGTTATAATTTGACGAAAGTGACGTCTTGCATCTTATGACGTAATTGAAGCGCGAGTGTGGTGACGGCACTTAGAGATGTTCAGGCTGTTTTCTCCTTATGGGCACCGGCCTCGGTGGCGTCGTGGCATGCCATCGGTATATAGGCTGGTAGGTACTGGGTTCGGATCCCAGTCGAGGCATGGGATTTTCAATTCAGATACCGACTCCAAACCCTGAGTGAGTGCTCCGCAAGGCTCAGTGGGTAGGTGTAAACCACTTGCACCGACCAGTGATCCATAACTGGTTCAACAAAGGCCATGGTTTGTGTTATCCTGCCTGTGGGAAGCGCAAATAAAAGATCCCTTGGTGCCTGTCGTAAAAGAGTAGCCTATGTGGCGACAGCGGGTTTCCTCTCCAAATATTTGTGGTCCTTAACCATATGTCTGACGCCATATAACCGTAAATAAAATGTGTTGAGTGCGTCGTTAAATAAAACATTTCTTTCTTTCTTTCCTTATGGGCAAGATAGTTAATGTTTAATATAAACACAAGTGGCACCCAGAGAGGCACCTTTGAGTGTTTGATTCCTTTACTATCTTCCAGCTGATGATGTACTGGGCTTCTTCGGCTTCAGATCCTATATGTACTTGGACAATTCTGTTTCCTTTTCGTATTTGACGTGTTTGAATGACTTGATGTGATTATTGTTTCTGCTTAAAGGTTCCTCCGGACAGACCTATGTCGCTTTTTGTTTCAGAACGAGATGTTACGTTGGCTTCATATACTAGTGATATTTTAAGGCATTTACCACCTAGTGGATATTGTTCCTTGATTCTGCAGTTACAGTCATTTTTTTGGTGACTTGTTATGTGATTTTTGTTTGACTTTGACTACATTTTTTCGTTAGCAGCAAGGGATCTTTTATATGCACCATCCCATAGACCGGATAGCACATGCCACAGCCTTTGATATACCAGTCGTGGTGCACTGGATGGAACGAGAAATATCCCAATGGGCCCACCGACGGGGATCGATCCTAAACCGACTCCGCATCAAGCGAGCGCTTTACCACTTGGCTACGTCCCACCCAGGCAACCTTAGGAGGAATTAAAA
>NC_054700.1:21776060-21786060 GCF_016097555.1 Gigantopelta aegis | reverse complement strand
GAAAGTTCTGTGTCAACGTCTGCCGTAAAATAGTTAAAATCAGCTGCGGCTTTGATTGATTTGAGGTGCTTGCGTCGCAGGATCGAACTACCTCGTTGGATCCATTAAACTGATTGTTTGTTTTTTGTTGTTGTTTTCGTTCCAAGCACTGCACAAAAGCGGGAAAAGGCCGTGGTATGTGATTTCCTGTCTGTTGGACAGTGCATATAAAATATCCCTGGGGCGGGATTTAGCTCAGTCGGTTGAGTATTCGCTTGAGGTGCTTGCATCGCAGGATCGAACCACCTCGGTGGATCCATTCAGCTGATTGTTTTTTTCTTTTCTTGTTCCAGCCAGTGCACCACAACTGGACAAAGGCCGTGGTATGTGCTTTCCTGCATTTGGAAAAATGTAGCGGGTTTCCTCTGATGACTACGAGTCAGAATTACCAAATGTTTCACATTCCAATAGCCGATGATTAATTAATCAATGTCCTCCAGTGGTGTCGTTAAACAAAACAAACTTGTTCTCGATTGGTAGTAATATGTGACATTGATGTAAGTAAATAAATATACTTTATTTAGAATATAGTTGTTAAGCAGTATACAGTAGAGGTTGAAACTAGTACAGAATAACCCCAAAATGGACTTGCAATACACGATACACAAATTATAAAACCGCCAGACAATACACATAAAATAGGTGAAAATATATAAATAGGTTAATTGAAAAATAAATTAATAGTTTAAAGGGACATTCCTGAGTTTGCAATGTTTAAGATGTTATCGACTAACAGAGTCTTTTTGACGACTGTAATTACATATCAAATATATTTTTATGCATAAAATATTAGTGGCTATATATTAAACGTGTTTCTGATCGTTCTAATATTTGTACTAGGTTAAATTTCATTTTATTTCCTAAGAAAGATTTTTTCGTACGTACGAAATTATTTGAACACAAAATGCAGTTTGGGCTTCTTACAAATATTGAGACGACCAGAAACACATTGAATATACACAAACTGATATTCCAAACAAGAAAATACATTTAATATGCAAGTTTAATCGTAGAAGTATTTTATTAGTCGGAAACATCTTACAATGCAGCAAACTCGGGAATGTCCCTTTAATTAAGATGCTGAACCCAGTGAAGAATAACCCCAACAATGGATACAGGATTTATTAAAACAAAAAAACCCAGACAATACACACAAAAATAATACGTGAAAATATATTTATATAAATAGGTTAACTGAAAAATAAATTAATCATTTAATTAAGAGGTTGAAACCAGTAGAAAAAATGGACTTGCGGTACACGATACACACACTATAAAACCGCCAGACAATACACATAAAATAGGTGAAAATACATCAATAGGTTAAGTGAAAAATAAATTAATAATTAAGAAGAGTCACATTCTATTAAATTTAGGTTTAAGCCCCCCCCCCCCCCCCCCCCCCCCCCCCCTCTATCTGGACTGATTCCTGCACCTAGAAGTGAATGTCAGATCATGTAGTACGCTGACTGTACGCAGAGACTTGATGCGAGTTGTTCCATTTCCGGACTGCTGGAAATAAACTGTGGTGATATTTCACTTTACGTGGCAAATCCGTTATTCGTATTAGCAGAATGACATCACAATTAGAGCTGAGCGGTATTGAAGTTCCAGGTTCAGTATCGGTACACTGGCTTAGCCACAACTTTATGAGGGCCGTAGCTAGCGGGGAGCAAGGTTCGAAAATGTATATAAATGATTCCTTGCGGCTAATGGACAAATATAATGGGTTTCTTCTCTATGACTATATATGTCAAAATTACCAAATATCTGACATCAAATAGCCGATTATTAATTAATCAATGCACTCTAGTGGTGTCGTCAAACAAAACACTTTTTTTTTTCTGTGTTAAATTTCCTCCACAGGCGAACTTTTGTTGGTTCTTTTGGAGGAAATTAATACAGAAGACCGCACTATTCGGTAAGATGTTCGGATCATTCCGCCATACTCTATGACTCTGTGCATATTAGTGCCATCTATATATTATGTCAGTAATAACAACAAAGTAACAAAATGTAGTGTACCCTTTTTATCCATATTAATGAAAACGTTTGGAAGCTGTTCTGTTTCCCGTTTGATTTTTGTGTTTCTTTTGTTCGAATTTTTCTAGTAAATTGTTGTTGTGTTTGTCGTTTGATGGTTACTGTAGTTTTTAGTTTTAGAGAAGAAACAAACAGTGAAAAACAACAACCATAAAAACACTCCCTCTCCCCCCCCCCCCCCCCCCCCCCAACAACAACAACAACAATAATAACAACAATAAAAAGAACAGAAACAAACTTCTATTCCAGAGGCCAACGCGTACCCGCAACCTTTCATTTGCTGCAAAATACCTGTTGAGATACATGAAATAACCCACATGGTCAACTGACATTCTGGGCAGAGGAGAAAAACAATTATAAACCCATTAAAGGTGTACTCGGGGGTTTCGACCCACCAACCTACATCACGTCAGACAGGTTTTCTATCCCCGATGTACAAAGTTTAAATTTTGTTTTCTTTAACGACACCACTGACACCACTAGAGCACATTGATTAATTAATCATCGGCTATTGGATGTCAAACATTTGGTAATTCTGACACGTAGTCATCAGAGGAAACCAGCTATAATTTCCCGTATGCAGCAAGGGATATTTTATATGCATTTTTCCACAGAGAAAAAAAAATCACTGGGCCTTTGTTCACTTTGGTGCTGTGGTTGGAACGACAAAACCCCAATCAGTTTAATGGATCCACCGAGATGGTTCGATCCTGCGGCGCAAGCTACTCAAGCGAGCACTCAACCGACTGAGCTAAATCCCACCCAGGGATCTTTTATATGCACTGTCCAACAGACAGGAAATCACATACCACGGCCTTTGTTCAATTTGGTGCAGTAGTTGGAACGAAAAAAACCACACACACACAAAAACGCAATCAGTTTAATGGATCCACCGAGGTGGTTCGATCCTGCGACGCAAGCACCTCAGGCGAGCAGTCAGCCAATCCCGATCTACTCTTCTTTTGCAACCTGAATCCCCATACGCTTATGTATCCCTAAAGAAGAACTGCTGCACGTTTAGAAAAAAAAAAGGATTGAATTAAAAGATTCTAAAACAATACTGCATGTTCCAGAACAGTGACATTCAACAGATACACGGCATTATGGATATTTTTTCCCTGCGAAGAATGGCAATAAAAACACACCCAAACCAAATAACGACACCGTGCAGATCACTATGTTCATGCTCAAAGCTTGCATAATATATTTGTAAAGGGAATTAAAAGACCTAGATAACGTGGCGTCAGCACGTCTTTCCTGCTTTCAAAATGGCTCTCTGATCTGATTAAATGTCAGAAGCTCTTAAAGTCTAACGCTTCCAGTTGTACAATTTGTACCAACACTGCTTTTAAAAAACGAATGTCCTTTAAGTTCAAGGTAAATCACGGAGAATGCTATTATCTCGTGTCAGAATGAAAATATTAAAGGAGCACAAGGTCAGTTATTGACTTTTTACTACAAATCTTTTACACGTTTACCTTTTCTCACGGACAATTCGTTCTTTGATTACATTCATTCATTCATTCGCTATTTCATTCATACATGCACACATTCAATCGTGGCCGAAATAGCACAGCGGTAAAGAGCGCCCACCTGAAGTAAAGAACATAGGATCGAAAACCCGCGATGGGAGCGTCCGATTGTTTTCCCGTTCCAGATACGCCCCTCGACTGGGGATGGGCTAATGTTGCACACCAAACAGCCATGGTTTATAGCGTTCAGTATCGTTAAAGGGGACCGGGCAACATAAGACATGTAGTGCGTGATCGTTACTTGTTGTAGCGTCTTGATAGAATCCGGTTTAGGAAATAGTTCCTGATTAATAACACAAATTACGCAATTCTGAAATGCTTTTTCAATTAAAAAAATAAAAATGTGGTTACAAATAGGTTGACCTCTGTAGTATTTAAATAACCCATTGGTTTGAAGTTGCTTGTTTTATTTTATATTAACTGACAACAACTGCAAGCTGCATACTGACACTTGTCTAACGACACAAGAGAACAGAACAGAACTTTATTCACTCAGAACACCAAGCGGTGTTACATTGAGGTGTTTACAAACATATATATACACTACAATGGCGGCTGCTGATTAAAATATACATGCATATAATTATATCTATCTATCTATCTATCTATCTATCTATCTATCTATATATATATATATATATATATATATATATATATATATATATATATATATATATATATCTATCTATCTATATATATATATATATATATATATATCATACACAAAAGCTAAAATATATTAGTTGAATAAATCTATGACAAAGGCTTGTCTTTTAATGCACTATTAATGACATTAAGAAACGTACATAGTTTCTTTATAATAGATAATTGTTTTGTGTTAAAGAGCTTGTGTAATTTAAAAGTGTTTGGTCTGTTGAAGTAATATTTATTTAGGTAGGTTGATCTTTCTTTAGTAAAGTGTGGACATTGAAATAGACAATGAAATTCATCACCAATTGTGATTTTGCAAAGAGGGCAAATTCTATTTTTTCGTTCAATATTTTGCCATCTGCCAGTTTCAATTGGAAGATAGTGATTGCTGGTTCTGAATCGACTGTAAATAATGCGTATTTTTTCAGGTAAGTAAAGAAGGTAATTTTCACAAGCATGTGCCGATTTAAATATTCTATAAGTAATACATTTGGGATAAGTGTTAATATTTTCGTTCCAGGTTTGTGTGAATTGATCTTTTAAACGTTCAGTAACTAACTTAATAAATGAATTCTTATTTGAGACTGTCTGGTTTAACCAATAATTTCCCAGTCCTAATTTATTTAATATATCGTTTATATTACTTAACCATTTAAATTTGACCCATTTTTACTGATTTCGCTAATCATTGTTTTGTTCAGTATATATGATATTTTAGAGGCCTTTCCTGTGATCAACGAGGCCCAAAAACTGAGCATTTTAATTTGTATCTTAATATCTAATGGAAATATGCCAAATTCCCCATAAATCATGGGCAGTGGGATACTTCTTCTTAGCCTTAATAAGTCTCTTAGAAAATTTAGCTGTATTCTTTCTATATAAATTAAGATTTCTAATTCTCATTTTGAGTAAGGTCATACCTTTATTAGCCTGTGCTATTAAAGATTTTTTTGCTTGAATAAACGATACTGTTCTAGTAAATATAATGCCTAAGTATTTATAGCTATCAACAATGTCTAATTTAATGTCCTTAATGTAGAATTATTTATGTTTTGGTGGTTTTGCACCAAATACTAATATTTTAGACTTATCTATATTTACTTTTAGTTTCCAAATTTCACAATATTCCGAGAAAACGTTTAAAGACTTTTGTAGGTCTTCTGGTGATTCTGCCAAAATCACAGTGTCATCAGCATAAAGTAGCAGGGTAATTATAAACAGTAGGTCAGTATTGTTGTTTTCATACTCTATTCTTATACCATTACATTGTTTCTCTTTTAATGTATTTTCTAGATCATTTGAGTATATAGCGAATACTATGGGGGACAGATTTTCGCCCTGACGTACTCCATTTTGACATACCTTGGTACATATTGGCCACAAAGAAAAACACCATACAGAAAATAAAGCAGTATTTTCTATATCACTGCACACGTCAAAGTTTTGCTAATAAATAAAATATCCCAATGGAAATGACTGAACTAAATTTATTGCCTTCCTTTCGATACATCGAACGGATATACCCGTCACGTGACGCTAAATGAGTCGGACGAAACGAAGATGATGAATGGGTAGTCTAGTAGTCTTAAGGCGCAGCATGCTATCACGTAACGAGCCATTATAACAAAGGCTAAATAGCCGAATGTGACACGACAACATTACGATGTCATCGGTTGCTATTCTTGTATGAGTCACTCGTATTGTGTCGCGTCGCCTTAAGTTAAAAAAAAGTTTGTTTTGTTTAATGAAACCATTAGAGAACATTGGTTGATTAATTAATAATCGGCTATTTAATGTCAAATATTTGGTAATTCTGACACGTAGTCATCAGAGGAAACCCGCTACATTGTTTCTGATGCACCAAGGGATCTTTTATATGCATTTACCCACAGACAGGAAAGCACACACCACGGCCTTGGACCAGTTATGGCACACTGGTTGGAATGAGAGAAAAAATAGTTGAATGAATCCACAGAGGTGGTTAGATCCTGCGACGGTAACACGTCAAGCGAGTATTAAACCGACTGACCTAAATCCCGACCAAAACCGGGATAAGGGCACCAACACGTGGTGTTTGAAATTGGATTTGTTATATATTTTTCATTTCACCTTAGTTTCGTGCTTATATCCAATTAAGGTTCAAGCACGCTGTCCTTGCCACACACCTCAGCAATCTGGGCTGTCTATCTAGGACAGTGGGTTAGTTGTTAATTGTTTTTGTTTAGTGTGAGAGAAGAGGGTGTCGTTGCCTTACACCTACCCATTGAGTCGTTAAAATTCTCTCTGGGTGTGAGCCGGTACCGAGCTGCGAACCCTGTACCTACCAGCCTTATGTCCGATGGCTTAACCACGAGACAACTGAGGCCGGTTGTTATCATAATTTTTTAATGTACATTATCGTGTGTTAGGATCCACCCACTTTATTAGCGTATAAATACCTTTCAATAAACTCGTCCTACTCTTACGCAAATTATTGTTATGACGTCACATGCAGTATTTTAAGCAATATCTCTTTTCAAGAAGCTAAATCTATCATAAAGTCTGCCATGAAAACAAAATGGAGCAAACATCACCCACTCTATGATAAACATGATGCCTATTATCAAGTCGGCCGTAGAGAACAAGTAATGATCTTCCGACTAAGATGCGGACACAACAGACTGAGGCATCATTTGCACAGAACATTCAAAATTGGTGATTCCGAAGACTGTCCTTGTGGACAAACGACTGAAACACCCGAACATATTCTACAAGACTGCAGCCTACACAACACATCCAGATAATTAATATGGCCAAACACGACAACACTCGCCACAATGACTGCATGGAACAGTCACTGAACTAGTGAACACTGGCCGCCTCTTTTGTGGGAATGACTGGTCTGATGATTTGACTAACGAAGAACGCGAAGAAAGAAGAAGTATTTTTAAGGCGATATATAGCCCTAGGTTTCTAAATTAAAGTGGTGCCAGCGTCTGATGAATGGCATAACGTTCTGTTTCTCCAGGATTATGGACTTGGAATCGCCAGGATACGTTTTTATATTGCCAGACTCACCAGACGCTTAACTTTCCCTGTTTAAATACTTTCTTTTTATTTTTTTTATTTATTATTATTATTATTATTATTATTGTTATTATTATTTATTTTTTTCCTTCTCTGGTAGAATCGTTGGCCCTTGGGCCTAATTTTTGATGGGGGCACCGAGACTGGAGGGCAAGACGGTTGGGTTGGCCGGGGGGGGGGGGTGCTGGGTGGGTGGGGGATACTCCACCGGAAGATGGTTAGGGCGGTAGGCGTAGGCGGTTTTGGCCGTAAGGAGTGTTAGGTTTGTCCGGGGGACTGCCCCTCCCCCCCCCCCCCCCCGGAGCCTTCCCCGGTTTCGGCCACACCGAAGTCCCCAATACGATGGGTGCCCTAAGTAAAACATATTTCCCTGTTAAAAAAACTTTTTTGTGGCTGAAGCCTAACCTCTTAGTCACCTGCCACCCCTATTTTGAGGGCTAATTAATATATTTAAAAAAACATTTTAAAATATATTTATATTTAGGACTGCCCGATCTAAATTTGCGTTACAAATTGTTAGTTGTTTGCTGTATATTAAATATTGTTTGGGAAAATAACGCACCAAATTATTTATTGTAAAGTCCTTTTTCCCTGTTTGTTTAAATATCAAAATTGCTCCAGTAATTGTTCTGTCCCAGGTTGGACTACTGGCATCCGGTGGCCGAACCTGGGATAGACATGCTCGAAACCTTCGTGGTATAGGAGCATGTAAATATTTTATTGATTGATATATAGCCCAGCTATAGAAACCCGCCTGATGTTCCATGTGTTGCATAATCGACCATCCTCAGTGGATTCGATTTATCTTTCTTCCCTTCCCAACCAACGTTCACGACTGATACATCAAAGGCAGTGTTATGTACTGTCCCTAACGCTGGTCTAACACTACCAACTGTTACGACTGAGTTGGCCAACTCGCCGATTTCTTGACTTCGAAGACTGTCCAGTTGCTAGTTTGAACGCTCTTAGAACTCGACTATGCCACTTTTACGACCGATTAGTTGTTAATCTGAGCGCACCTGTATTAAGTTGGGAGTGAAGGAAATTATAACGCAACCGTCGAGTTGGCCTACTCCGTCGTGACAGTTGATAGTCTGAGCCTAGCATTATATAGAACATTATACATAAAACATCCCTTGCTGTTATATGTGGCATCTTCGCGTTTCATTTCTTTCTTCCTATGGATGAAATGCTGAAATAGTTAAATATATCGGACACAGAACAGCCGCAGTTTAAAGTGTACTGACGTGTTGTAAAACTCGTATTCCTCTTCGTTCCATTCTGCTGTATTTTGTTTATTCAGAAAATCCACACACAATCAATATATTTTGTTTTCTCATGAGAAATGTGTTTTATATGTTTTTACCGAATTTATTACTGAATCGCCCGGGATTTTGTTCTATAAAAAAACACTTGTTATAATGATAAACAAACAAAACATTTGCGGATTTAAATGTTTCGCGACCAAAGACTGATTACATGCCGCTGAATGAAAATGTTTCTAGTGTCACTCATAGTTGCAGCAAATGAGGCTGATTTCAATGCATAGTATAAATATTTTTTAAAAATCCATCTAATAAAATCTTTAATTTCATAAAGGAATTGCGTGATGTAAAAAATCATGACTAATCTATTTTTCGTCTAAAAGTAATTTTTAGAGAGAGAGAGAGAGAGAGAGAGAGAGAGAGAGAGAGAGAGAGAGAGAGAGAGAGAGAGAGAGAGAGAGAGAGAGAGAGAGAGAGAGAAATCGCAATGAAAGCCAAACTTGATCTGTAGCAGTACATGATAAAGGTATACGAAAAATTGCAGCTCAATTTCGTGAGGCAATCTGAAAAAAGTCCGGAAAAGTATATTACATTATATTAACAGACGGGCAGAAAGAGAGACAGACAGACAGAGGCAGACAGACAGACCTATTGTTCATTTCGGTTGGACCGATAGGGGAAAATGTTAAAATTTGTTTTGTTTAACGACACCACTAGAGCAGATTGATTTATTAGTCATCGGCTATTGGGTATCGAACATTTGGTAATTATGAAAACGTCTTAGAAACCCCGAGAGCGAGAATGACAGACATACAGACAAAGAGACAGACATATAAATGTACCATAACTGATTCGGCCAGTTTCATTTAAATAGAAGTATGATTAAAATCCCTAATAAAACAAATTTCAAAGTGGCATCATGAATGCCACAAAAGTAAACGAAAAGAAAGAAAAAAATGTGTCACATCGTTGAAGAAAACATCGTTAATACTATGAACTAGTTAGATTAGGAAAGCGTTATCCTAAGTGATAGATTCGAATTGTTACATTAAGGTCGTCCCTTTCTTTCTGATCTTGTATTTTAATCGCAGACCGCTGCAGGATCTTATCGATTAGTTCCACCGCTGGAATCGACGGTTCCATCGTCGTGCTTTTGTATCCGAATCTTTTTATGTGTTAAACCGATTCCCTTTGTTGTGACAACACCTTTTTATCAGCTAGTCATAAAAACAAACACTACTGCACCAGTCACGTTTGCCGAACACTTGCAATATATAGTCTAAGACCAAGAGGATTTTTTTTCCCTGCAATATTTGGTTAGCCACCACCAATCCCAATTGATTTTCACACCCACAACAAACTGGAACAGGTTCAGAGCGAATAGTGAAATAAATATTGCGAACC